>NC_039260.1:24078132-24080632 GCF_003368295.1 Carassius auratus
GCCACGAGGTCTTAAAAAACAGGTTATTGCTTCCTTTGCATGGCCGTTGACGCATTCACCACAAAAATGGAGCCTATTTTTCTCAATAACCTCGAGAGGTACGGATGTCTGATTTTCTTGGAAACTTTTCGTGCCTTGCGCTTTTTCCATCCTTCGATAGCTCAGCTGGTAGAGCGGAGGACTGTAGATGAGTTGTTGGGTATCCTTAGGTCGCTGGTTCAATTCCGGCTCGAAGGAGTGTGATTTTAAATTCAGATCAAATATTTTCACATTTCCTTTAGACTTCATATTGGCAGTTAAAAAAAGCCAATGGGTCAAGATCCAAATATATCACTTTACAGAGTGGAAGGAGTGTTTGTCATATTAGAGGCTTCTTTTTTACAAGCTTCAATAATTATGAAAACAAAGCTGGATGAAAACACTTGACGTTGGACTTCATACTTTTAATGTAAAGAAGAGACGGCTTGACCCCGACGTGATTTGAACACGCAACCTTCTGATCTGGAGTCAGACGCGCTACCGTTGCGCCACGAGGTCTTAAAAAACAGGTTATTGCTTCCTTTGCATGGCCGTTGATGCATTCACCCCAATAAGGAGCCTACTTTTCCCAATAACCTCAAGAGGTACGGATGTCTGTTTTTTTTGGAAACTTTTCGTGCCTTACGATTTTTCCATCCTTCTATAGCTCAGCTGGTAGAGCGAAGGACTGAAGATGAGTTGTTGGGTATCCTTAGGTCGCTGGTTCGATTGCGGCTCCAAGGAGTGTGATTTTAAATTCAGAGCAAATATTTTCACATTTCCTTTAGACCTCGTATTGGCAGTTAAAAAAGCCAATGGTTCAAGATCCAAATATATCACTTTACAGAGTGGAAGGAGCGTTTGTCATATTAGAGGCTTCTTTTTTACACGCTTCAATAATTATGAAAACAATTGACGTTGGACTTCATACTTTTAATGTAAAGAAGAGACGGCTTGACCCCGACGTGATTTGAACACGCAACCTTCTGATCTGGAGCCAGACGCGCTACCATTGCGCCACGAGGTCTTAAAAGACAGGTTATTGCTTCCTTTGCATGGTCGTTGACGCATTCACCACAAAAAGGAGCCTATTTTTCCCAATAACCTCGAGAAGTACGGATGTCTGAATTTCTTGACACCTTCTGGTGCCTTATGCGTTACATCCTTCGATAGCTCAGCTGGTAGAGCGGAGGACTGTAGATGAGTTGTTGGGTATCCTTAGGTCGCTGGTTCAATTCCGGCTCGAAGGAGTGTGATTTTAAATTCAGATCAAATATTTTCACATTTCCTTTAGACTTCGTATTGGCAGATAAAAAAAGCCAATGGGTGAAGATCCAAATATATCACCTTACAGAGTGGAAAGAGCGTTTGTCATATTAGAGGCTTCTTTTTTACACGCTTCAATAATTATGAAAACACTTGACGTTGGACTTCATACGTTTAATGTAAAGAAGAGACGGCTTGACCCCGACGTGATTTGAACACGCAACCTTCTGATCTGGAGTCAGACGCGCTACCGTTGCACCACGAGGTCTTAAAAAACATATTATTGCTTCCTTTGCATGGCCGTTGATGCATTCACCCCAATAAGGAGCCTACTTTTCCCAATAACCTCAAGAGGTACGGATGTCTGATTTTCTTGGAAACTTTTCGTGCCTTACGCTTTTTCCATCCTTCGATAGCTCAGCTGGTAGAGCGGAGGACTGTAGATGAGTTGTTGGGTATCCTTAGGTCGCTGGTTCAATTCCGGCTCGAAGGAGTGTGATTTTGAATTCAGATCAAATATTTTCACATTTCCTTTAGACTTCGTATTGGCAGTTAAAAAAAGCCAATGGGTCAAGATCCAAATACATCACTTTACAGAGTGGAAGGAGTGTTTGTCATATTAGAGGCTTCTTTTTTACAAGCTTCAATAATTATGAAAACAAAGCTGGATGAAAACACTTGACGTTGGACTTCATACTTTTAATGTAAAGAAGAGACGGCTTGACCCCAACGTGATTTGAACACGCAACCTTCTGATCTGGAGTCAGACGCGCTACCGTTGCGTCACAAGGTCTTAAAAAGCAGTTTATTGCTTCCTTTGCATGGCCGTTGATGCATTCACCCCAATAAGGAGCCTACTTTTCCCAATAACCTCAAGAGGTACGGATGTCTGATTTTCTTGGAAACTTTTCTTGCCTTACAATTTTCCATCCTTCGATAGCTCAGCTGGTAGAGCGAAAGACTGTAGATGAGTTGTTGGGTATCCTTAGGTCGCTGGTTCAATTCCGGCTCTAAGGAGTGTGATTTTAAATTCAGATCAAATATTTTCACATTTCCTTTAGACTTCGTATTGGCAGTTCAAAAAAGCCAATGGGTCAAGATCCAAATATATAACTTTACAGAGTGGAAGTAGTGTTTGTCATATTAGAGGCTTCTTTTTTACAGCTTCAATAATTATGAAAACGAAGCTGGATGAAAACGCTTGACGTTGGACTTC
>NC_039260.1:24083132-24103132 GCF_003368295.1 Carassius auratus
TCCTTTGCATGGCCGTTGATGCATTCACCCCAATAAGGAGCCTACTTTTCCCAATAACCTCAAGAGGTACGGATGTCTGATTTTCTTGGAAACTTTTCGTGCCTTACGATTTTTCCATCCTTCTATAGCTCAGCTGCTAGAGCGAAGGACTGAAGATGAGTTGTTGGGTATCCTTAGGTCGCTGGTTCGATTGCGGCTCCAAGGAGTGTGATTTTAAATTCAGAGCAAATATTTTCTCATTTCCTTTAGACCTCGTATTGGCAGTTAAAAAAGCCAATGGGTCAAGATCCAAATATATCACCTTACAGAGTGGAAGGAGCGTTTGTCATATTAGAGGCTTCTTTTTTACACGCTTCAATAATTATGAAAACAATTGACGTTGGACTTCATACTTTTAATGTAAAGAAGAGACGGCTTGACCCCGACGTGATTTGAACACGCAACCTTCTGATCTGGAGTCAGACGCACTACCGTTGCGCCACGAGGTCTTAAAAAACAGGTTATTGCTTCCTTTGCATGGCCGTTGACGCATTCACCACAAAAATGGAGCCTATTTTTCTCAATAACCTCGAGAGGTACGGATGTCTGATTTTCTTGGAAACTTTTCGTGCCTTGCGCTTTTTCCATCCTTCGATAGCTCAGCTGGTAGAGCGGAGGACTGTAGATGAGTTGTTGGGTATCCTTAGGTCGCTGGTTCAATTCCGGCTCGAAGGAGTGTGATTTTAAATTCAGATCAAATATTTTCACATTTCCTTTAGACTTCATATTGGCAGTTAAAAAAAGCCAATGGGTCAAGATCCAAATATATCACTTTACAGAGTGGAAGGAGTGTTTGTCATATTAGAGGCTTCTTTTTTACAAGCTTCAATAATTATGAAAACAAAGCTGGATGAAAACACTTGACGTTGGACTTCATACTTTTAATGTAAAGAAATGACGGCTTGACCCTGACGTGATTTGAACACGCAACCTTCTGATCTGGAGTCAGACGCGCTACCATTAAGCCACGAGGTCTTAAAAAACAGGTTATTGCTTCCTTTGCATGGCCGTTGATGCATTCACCCCAATAAGGAGCCTACTTTTCCCAATAACCTCAAGAGGTACGGATGTCTGATTTTCTTGGAAACTTTTTGTGCCTTAAGATTTTTCCATCCTTCTATAGCTCAGCTGGTAGAGCGAAGGACTGAAGATGAGTTTTTGGGTATCCTTAGGTCGCTGGTTCGATTGCGGCTCCAAGGAGTGTGATTTTAAATTCAGAGCAAATATTTTCACATTTCCTTTAGACCTCGTATTGGCAGTTAAAAAAGCCAATGGGTCAAGATCCAAATATATCACCTTACAGAGTGGAAGGAGCGTTTGTCATATTAGAGGCTTCTTTTTTACACGCTTCAATAATTATGAAAACACTTGACGTTGGACTTCATACGTTTAATGTAAAAAAGAGACGGCTTGACCCCGACGTGATTTGAACACGCAACCTTCTGATCTGGAGTCAGACTCGCTACTGTTATGCCACAAGGTCTTAAAAAGCAGGTTATTGCTTCCTTTGCATGGCCGTTGATGCATTCACCACAAAAAGGAGCCTATTTTTCTGAATAACCTCGAGAGGTACGGATGTCTGATTTTCTTTTAAACTTTTCGTGCCTTACGCTTTTTCCATCCTTCGATAGTTCAGCTGGTAGAGCGGAGGACTGTAGATGAGTTGTTGGGTATCCTTAGGTCGCTGGTTCAATTCCAGCTCGAAGGAGTGTGATTTTAAATTCAGATCAAATATTTTCACATTTCCTTTAGACTTCGTATTGGCAGTTAAAAAAAGCCAATGGGTCAAGATCCAAATATATCACTTTACAGAGTGGAAGGAGTGTTTGTCATATTAGAGGCTTCTTTTTTACAAGCTTCAATAATTATGAAAACAAAGCTGGATGAAAACACTTGACGTTGGACTTCATACTTTTAATGTAAAGAAGAGACGGCTTGACCCCGACGTGATTTGAACACGCAACCTTCTGATCTGGAGTCAGACGCGCTACCGTTGCGCCACGAGGTCTTAAAAAACAGGTTATTGCTTCCTTTGCATGGCCGTTGATGCATTCACCCCAATAAGGAGCCTACTTTTCCCAATAACCTCAAGAGGTACGGATGTCTGATTTTCTTGGAAACTTTTCGTGCCTTACGATTTTTCCATCCTTCTATAGCTCAGCTGGTAGAGCGAAGGACTGAAGATGAGTTGTTGGGTATCCTTAGGTCGCTGGTTCGATTGCGGCTCCAAGGAGTGTGATTTTAAATTCAGAGCAAATATTTTCACATTTCCTTTAGACCTCGTATTGGCAGTTAAAAAAGCCAATGGGTCAAGATCCAAATATATCACCTTACAGAGTGGAAGGAGCGTTTGTCATATTAGAGGCTTCTTTTTTACACGCTTCAATAATTATGAAAACAATTGACGTTGGACTTCATACTTTTAATGTAAAGAAGAGACGGCTTGACCCCGACGTGATTTGAACACGCAACCTTCTGATCTGGAGCCAGACGCGCTACCATTGCGCAACGAGGTCTTAAAAAACAGGTTATTGCTTCCTTTGCATGGTCGTTGACGCATTCACCACAAAAAGGAGCCTATTTTTCCCAATAACCTCGAGAAGTACGGATGTCTGAATTTCTTGACACCTTCTGGTGCCTTATGCGTTACATCCTTCGATAGCTCAGCTGGTAGAGCGGAGGACTGTAGATGAGTTGTTGGGTATCCTTAGGTCGCTGGTTCAATTCCGGCTCGAAGGAGTGTGATTTTAAATTCAGATCAAATATTTTCACATTTCCTTTAGACTTCGTATTGGCAGATAAAAAAAGCCAATGGGTCAAAATCCAAATATATCACCTTACAGAGTGGAAAGAGCGTTTGTCATATTAGAGGCTTCTTTTTTACACGCTTCAATAATTATGAAAACACTTGACGTTGGACTTCATACGTTTAATGTAAAGAAGAGACGGCTTGACCCCGACGTGATTTGAACACGCAACCTTCTGATCTGGAGTCAGACGCGCTACCGTTGCGCCACGAGGTCTTAAAAAACATATTATTGCTTCCTTTGCATGGCCGTTGATGCATTCACCCCAATAAGGAGCCTACTTTTCCCAATAACCTCAAGAGGTACGGATGTCTGATTTTCTTGGAAACTTTTCGTGCCTTACGCTTTTTCCATCCTTCGATAGCTCAGCTGGTAGAGCGGAGGACTGTAGATGAGTTGTTGGGTATCCTTAGGTCGCTGGTTCAATTCCGGCTCGAAGGAGTGTGATTTTGAATTCAGATCAAATATTTTCACATTTCCTTTAGACTTCGTATTGGCAGTTAAAAAAAGCCAATGGGTCAAGATCCAAATACATCACTTTACAGAGTGGAAGGAGTGTTTGTCATATTAGAGGCTTCTTTTTTACAAGCTTCAATAATTATGAAAACAAAGCTGGATGAAAACACTTGACGTTGGACTTCATACTTTTAATGTAAAGAAGAGACGGCTTGACCCCAACGTGATTTGAACACGCAACCTTCTGATCTGGAGTCAGACGCGCTACCGTTGCGTCACAAGGTCTTAAAAAGCAGGTTATTGCTTCCTTTGCATGGCCGTTGATGCATTCACCCCAATAAGGAGCCTACTTTTCCCAATAACCTCAAGAGGTAAGGATGTTTGAATTTCTTGACACCTTCTGGTGCCTTATGCGTTACATCCTTCGATAGCTCAGCTGGTAGAGCGGAGGACTGTAGATGAGTTGTTGGGTATCCTTAGGTCGCTGGTTCGATTGCGCCTCCAAGGAGTGTGATTTTAAATTCAGAGCAAATATTTTCACATTTCCTATAGACCTCGTATTGGCAGTTAAAAAAGCCAATGGGTCAAGATCCAAATATATCACCTTACAGAGTGGAAAGAGCGTTTGTCATATTAGAGGCTTCTTTTTTACAAGCTTCAATAATTATGAAAACACTTGACGTTGGACTTCATACTTTTAATTTGAAGAAGAGACGGCTTGACCCCAACGTGATTTGAACACGCAACCTTCTGATCTGGAGTCAGACGCGCTACCGTTGCGCCACGAGGTCTTAAAAAACAGGTTATTGCTTCCTTTACATGGCCGTTGACGCATTCACCACAAAAATGGAGCCTATTTTTCTCAATAACCTCGAGAGGTACGGATGTCTGATTTTCTTGGAAACTTTTTGTACCTTACGCTTTTTCCGTCCTTCGATAGCTCAGCTGGTAGAGCGGAGGACTGTAGATGAGTTGTTGGGTATCCTTAGGTCGCTGGTTCAATTCCGGCTCGAAGGAGTGTGATTTTAAATTCAGATCAAATATTTTCGAATTTCCTTTAGACTTCGTATTGGCAGTTAAAAAAAGCCAATGGGTCAAGATCCAAATATATCACTTTACAGAGTGGAAGGAGTGTTTGTCATGTTAGAGGCTTCTTTTTTACAAGCTTCAATAATTATGAAACAAAGCTGGATGAAAACACTTGACATTGGACTTCATACTTTTAATGTAAAGAAGAGATGGCTTGACCCCAACGTGATTTGAACACGCAACCTTCTGATCTGGAGTCAGACGCGCTACCGTTGCGCCACGAGGACTTAAAAAACAGGTTATTGCTTCCTTTGCATGGCCGTTGACGCATTCACCACAAAAATGGAGCCTTTTTTCTCAATAACCTCGAGAGGTACGGATGTCTGATTTTCTTGGAAACTTTTCGTGCCTTACGCTTTTTCCATCCTTCGATAGCTCAGCTGGTAGAGCGGAGGACTGTAGATGAGTTGTTGGGTATCCTTAGGTCGCTGGTTCATTTCCGGCTCGAAGGAGTGTGATTTTAAATTCAGATCAAATATTTTCACATTTCCTTTAGACTTCATATTGGCAGTTAAAAAAAGCAAATGGGTCAAGATCCAAATATATCACTTTACAGAGTGGAAGGAGTGTTTGTCATATTAGAGGCTTCTTTTTTACAAGCTTCAATAATTATGAAAACAAAGCTGGATGAAAACACTTGACGTTGGACTTCATACTTTTAATGTAAAGAAGAGATGGCTTGACCCCGACGTGATTTGAACACGCAACCTTCTGATCTGGAGTCAGACGCGCTACCATTGCGCCACGAAGTCTTAATAAACAGGTTATTGCTTCCTTTCCATGGCCGTTGACGCATTCACCACAAAAAGGAGCCTATTTTTCCCAATAACCTCGAGAGGTACGGATGTCTGAATTTCTTGACACCTTCTGGTGCCTAATGCGTTACATCCTTCGATAGCTCAGCTGGTAGAGCGGAGGACTGTAGATGAGTTGTTGGGTATCCTTAGGTCGCTGGTTCGATTGCGGCTCCAAGGAGTGTGATTTTAAATTCAGAGCAAATATTTTCACATTTCCTATAGACCTCGTATTGGCAGTTAAAAAAGCCAATGGGTCAAGATCCAAATATATCACCTTACAGAGTGGAAAGAGCGTTTGTCATATTAGAGGCTTCTTTTTTACAAGCTTCAATAATTATGAAAACACTTGACGTTGGACTTCATACTTTTAATTTAAAGAAGAGACGTGCCTTACGATTTTTCCATCCTTCTATAGCTCAGCTGGTAGAGCGAAGGACTGAAGATGAGTTGTTGGGTATCCTTAGGTCGCTGGTTCGATTGCGGCTCCAAGGAGTGTGATTTTAAATTCAGAGCAAATATTTTCACATTTCCTTTAGACCTCGTATTGGCAGTTAAAAAAACCAGTGGGTCAAGATCCAAATATATCACCTTACAGAGTGGAAGGAGCGTTTGTCATATTAGAGGCTTCTTTTTTACACGCTTCAATAATTATGAAAACACTTGACGTTGGACTTCATACTTTTAATGTAAAGAAGAGACGGCTTGACCCCGACGTGATTTGAACACGCAACCTTCTGATCTGGAGTCAGACGCGCTACCGTTGCGCCACGAGGTCTTAAAAAACAGGTTATTGCTTCCTTTGCATGGCCGTTGACGCATTCACCACAAAAATGGAGCCTATTGTTCTCAATAACCTCGAGAGGTACGGATGTCTGATTTTCTTGGAAACTTTTCATGGCTTACGCTTTTTCCATCCTTCGATAGCTCAGCTGGTAGAGCGGAGGACTGTAGATGAGTTGTTGGGTATCCTTAGGTCGCTGGTTCAATTCCGGCTGGAAGGAGTGTGATTTTAAATTCAGATCAAATATTTTCACATTTCCTTTAGACTTCATATTGGCAGTTAAAAAAAGCCAATGGGTCAAGATCCAAATATATCACTTTACAGAGTGGAAGGAGTGTTTGTCATATTAGAGGCTTCTTTTTTACAAGCTTCAATAATTATGAAAACAAAGCTGGAAGAAAACACTTGACGTTGGACTTCATACTTTTAATGTAAAGAAGAGATGGCTTGACCCCGACGTGATTTGAACACGCAACCTTCTGATCTGGAGTCAGACGCGCTACCATTGCGCCACGAGGTCTTAAAAAACAGGTTATTGCTTCCTTTGCATGGCCGTTGATGCATTCACCCCAATAAGGAGCCTACTTTTCCCAATAACCTCAAGAGGTACGGATGTCTGATTTTCTTGGAAACTTTTCGTGCCTTACGATTTTTCCATCCTTCTATAGCTCAGCTGGTAGAGCGAAGGACTGAAGATGAGTTGTTGGGTATCCTTAGGTCGCTGGTTCGATTGCGGCTCCAAGGAGTGTGATTTTAAATTCAGAGCAAATATTTTCACATTTCCTTTAGACCTCGTATTGGCAGTTAAAAAAGCCAATGGGTCAAGATCCAAATATATCACCTTACAGAGTGGAAGGAGCGTTTGTCATATTAGAGGCTTCTTTTTTACACGCTTCAATAATTATGAAAACAATTGACGTTGGACTTCATACTTTTAATGTAAAGAAGAGACGGCTTGACCCCGACGTGATTTGAACACGCAACCTTCTGATCTGGAGTCAGACGCGCTACCGTTGCGCCACGAGGTCTTAAAAAACAGGTTATTGCTTCCTTTGCATGGCCGTTGACGCATTCACCACAAAAATGGAGCCTATTTTTCTCAATAACCTCGAGAGGTACGGATGTCTGATTTTCTTGGAAACTTTTCGTGCCTTGCGCTTTTTCCATCCTTCGATAGCTCAGCTGGTAGAGCGGAGGACTGTAGATGAGTTGTTGGGTATCCTTAGGTCGCTGGTTCAATTCCGGCTCGAAGGAGTGTGATTTTAAATTCAGATCAAATATTTTCACATTTCCTTTAGACTTCATATTGGCAGTTAAAAAAAGCCAATGGGTCAAGATCCAAATATATCACTTTACAGAGTGGAAGGAGTGTTTGTCATATTAGAGGCTTCTTTTTTACAAGCTTCAATAATTATGAAAACAAAGCTGGATGAAAACACTTGACGTTGGACTTCATACTTTTAATGTAAAGAAATGACGGCTTGACCCTGACGTGATTTGAACACGCAACCTTCTGATCTGGAGTCAGACGCGCTACCATTAAGCCATGAGGTCTTAAAAAACAGGTTATTGCTTCCTTTGCATGGCCGTTGATGCATTCACCCCAATAAGGAGCCTACTTTTCCCAATAACCTCAAGAGGTACGGATGTCTGATTTTCTTGGAAACTTTTTGTGCCTTAAGATTTTTCCATCCTTCTATAGCTCAGCTGGTAGAGCGAAGGACTGAAGATGAGTTGTTGGGTATCCTTAGGTCGCTGGTTCGATTGCGGCTCCAAGGAGTGTGATTTTAAATTCAGAGCAAATATTTTCACATTTCCTTTAGACCTCGTATTGGCAGTTAAAAAAGCCAATGGGTCAAGATCCAAATATATCACCTTACAGAGTGGAAGGAGCGTTTGTCATATTAGAGGCTTCTTTTTTACACGCTTCAATAATTATGAAAACACTTGACGTTGGACTTCATACGTTTAATGTAAAAAAGAGACGGCTTGACCCCGACGTGATTTGAACACGCAACCTTCTGATCTGGAGTCTGACTCGCTACTGTTGTGCCACAAGGTCTTAAAAAAGCAGGTTATTGCTTCCTTTGCATGGCCGTTGATGCATTCACCACAAAAAGGAGCCTATTTTTCTGAATAACCTCGAGAGGTACGGATGTCTGATTTTCTTTTAAACTTTTCGTGCCTTACGCTTTTTACATCCTTCGATAGTTCAGCTGGTAGAGCGGAGGACTGTAGATGAGTTGTTGGGTATCCTTAGGTCGCTGGTTCAATTCCAGCTCGAAGGAGTGTGATTTTAAATTCAGATCAAATATTTTCACATTTCCTTTAGACTTCGTATTGGCAGTTAAAAAAAGCCAATGGGTCAAGATCCAAATATATCACTTTACAGAGTGGAAGGAGTGTTTGTCATATTAGAGGCTTCTTTTTTCTAAGCTTCAATAATTATGAAACAAAGCTGGATGAAAACACTTGACGTTGGACTTCATACTTTTAATGTAAAGAAGAGACGGCTTGACCCCGACGTGATTTGAACACGCAACCTTCTGATCTGGAGTCAGACGCGCTACCGTTGCGCCACGAGGTCTTAAAAAACAGGTTATTGCTTCCTTTGCATGGCCGTTGATGCATTCACCCCAATAAGGAGCCTACTTTTCCCAATAACCTCAAGAGGTACGGATGTCTGATTTTCTTGGAAACTTTTCGTGCCTTACGATTTTTCCATCCTTCTATAGCTCAGCTGGTAGAGCGAAGGACTGAAGATGAGTTGTTGGGTATCCTTAGGTCGCTGGTTCGATTGCGGCTCCAAGGAGTGTGATTTTAAATTCAGAGCAAATATTTTCACATTTCCTTTAGACCTCGTATTGGCAGTTAAAAAAGCCAATGGGTCAAGATCCAAATATATCACCTTACAGAGTGGAAGGAGCGTTTGTCATATTAGAGGCTTCTTTTTACACGCTTCAATAATTATGAAAACAATTGACGTTGGACTTCATACTTTTAATGTAAAGAAGAGACGGCTTGACCCCGACGTGATTTGAACACGCAACCTTCTGATCTGGAGCCAGACGCGCTACCATTGCGCAACGAGGTCTTAAAAAACAGGTTATTGCTTCCTTTCCATGGTCGTTGACGCATTCACCACAAAAAGGAGCCTATTTTTCCCAATAACCTCGAGAAGTACGGATGTCTGAATTTCTTGACACCTTCTGGTGCCTTATGCGTTACATCCTTCGATAGCTCAGCTGGTAGAGCGGAGGACTGTAGATGAGTTGTTGGGTATCCTTAGGTCGCTGGTTCAATTCCGGCTCGAAGGAGTGTGATTTTAAATTCAGATCAAATATTTTCACATTTCCTTTAGACTTCGTATTGGCAGATAAAAAAAGCCAATGGGTCAAAATCCAAATATATCACCTTACAGAGTGGAAAGAGCGTTTGTCATATTAGAGGCTTCTATTTTACACGCTTCAATAATTATGAAAACACTTGACGTTGGACTTCATACGTTTAATGTAAAGAAGAGACGGCTTGACCCCGACGTGATTTGAACACGCAACCTTCTGATCTGGAGTCAGACGCGCTACCGTTGCGCCACGAGGTCTTAAAAAACATATTATTGCTTCCTTTGCATGGCCGTTGATGCATTCACCCCAATAAGGAGCCTACTTTTCCCAATAACCTCAAGAGGTACGGATGTCTGATTTTCTTGGAAACTTTTCGTGCCTTACGCTTTTTCCATCCTTCGATAGCTCAGCTGGTAGAGCGGAGGACTGTAGATGAGTTGTTGGGTATCCTTAGGTCGCTGGTTCAATTCCGGCTCGAAGGAGTGTGATTTTGAATTCAGATCAAATATTTTCACATTTCCTTTAGACTTCGTATTGGCAGTTAAAAAAAGCCAATGGGTCAAGATCCAAATACATCACTTTACAGAGTGGAAGGAGTGTTTGTCATATTAGAGGCTTCTTTTTTACAAGCTTCAATAATTATGAAAACAAAGCTGGATGAAAACACTTGACGTTGGACTTCATACTTTTAATGTAAAGAAGAGACGGCTTGACCCCAACGTGATTTGAACACGCAACCTTCTGATCTGGAGTCAGACACGCTACCGTTGCGTCACAAGGTCTTAAAAAGCAGGTTATTGCTTCCTTTGCATGGCCGTTGATGCATTCACCCCAATAAGGAGCCTACTTTTCCCAATAACCTCAAGAGGTAAGGATGTCTGAATTTCTTGACACCTTCTGGTGCCTTATGCGTTACATCCTTCGATAGCTCAGCTGGTAGAGCGGAGGACTGTAGATGAGTTGTTGGGTATCCTTAGGTCGCTGGTTCGATTGCGCTCCAAGGAGTGTGATTTTAAATTCAGAGCAAATATTTTCACATTTCCTATAGACCTCGTATTGGCAGTTAAAAAAGCCAATGGGTCAAGATCCAAATACATCACTTTACAGAGTGGAAGGAGTGTTTGTCATGTTAGAGGCTTCTTTTTTACAAGCTTCAATAATTATGAAAACAAAGCTGGATGAAAACACTTGACATTGGACTTCATACTTTTAATGTAAAGAAGAGATGGCTTGACCCCAACGTGATTTGAACACGCAACCTTCTGATCTGGAGTCAGACGCGCTACCGTTGCGCCACGAGGTCTTAAAAAACAGGTTATTGCTTCCTTTACATGGCCGTTGACGCATTCACCACAAAAATGGAGCCTATTTTTCTCAATAACCTCGAGAGTACGGATGTCTGATTTTCTTGGAAACTTTTTGTACCTTACGCTTTTTCCGTCCTTCGATAGCTCAGCTGGTAGAGTGGAGGACTGTAGATGAGTTGTTGGGTATCCTTAGGTCGCTGGTTCAATTCCGGCTCGAAGGAGTGTGATTTTAAATTCAGATCAAATATTTTCACATTTCCTTTAGACTTCGTATTGGCAGATAAAAAAAGCCAATGGGTCAAAATCCAAATATATCACCTTACAGAGTGGAAAGAGCGTTTGTCATATTAGAGGCTTCTTTTTTACACGCTTCAATAATTATGAAAACACTTGACGTTGGACTTCATACGTTTAATGTAAAGAAGAGACGGCTTGACCCCGACGTGATTTGAACACGCAACCTTCTGATCTGGAGTCAGACGCGCTACCGTTGCGCCACGAGGTCTTAAAAAACATATTATTGCTTCCTTTGCATGGCCGTTGATGCATTCACCCCAAATAAGGAGCCTACTTTTCCCAATAACCTCAAGAGGTACGGATGTCTGATTTTCTTGGAACTTTCGTGCCTTACGCTTTTTCCATCCTTCGATAGCTCAGCTGGTAGAGCGGAGGACTGTAGATGAGTTGTTTGGGTATCCTTAGGTCGCTGGTTCAATTCCGGCTCGAAGGAGTGTGATTTTGAATTCAGATCAAATATTTTCACATTTCCTTTAGACTTCGTATTGGCAGTTAAAAAAAGCCAATGGGTCAAGATCCAAATACATCACTTTACAGAGTGGAAGGAGTGTTTGTCATATTAGAGGCTTCTTTTTTACAAGCTTCAATAATTATGAAAACAAAGCTGGATGAAAACACTTGACGTTGGACTTCATACTTTTAATGTAAAGAAGAGACGGCTTGACCCCGAACGTGATTTGAACACGCAACCTTCTGATCTGGAGTCAGACGCGCTACCGTTGCGTCACAAGGTCTTAAAAAGCAGGTTATTGCTTCCTTTGCATGGCCGTTGATGCATTCACCCCCAATAAGGAGCCTACTTTTCCCAATAACCTCAAGAGGTAAGGATGTCTGAATTTTCTTGACACCTTCTGGTGCCTTATGCGTTCATCCTTCGATAGCTCAGCTGGTAGAGCGGAGGACTGTAGATGAGTTGTTGGGTATCCTTAGGTCGCTGGTTCGATTGCGCCTTCCAAGGAGTGTGATTTTTAAATTCAGAGCAAATATTTTCACATTTCCTATAGACCTCGTATTGGCAGTTTAAAAAAGCCAATGGGGTCAAGATCCAAATATATCACCTTACAGAGTGGAAAAGCGTTTGTCATATTAGAGGCTTCTTTTTTAGCAAGCTTCAATAATTATAAAAACACTTGACGTTGGACTTCATACTTTTAATTAAAGAAGAGACGGCTTGACCCCAACGTATTGAATCACGCAAACCTTCTGATCTGGAGTCAGACGCGCTACGTTGCGCCACGAGGTCTTAAAAAACAGGTTTATTGCTTCCTTTACATGGCCGTTGACGCATTCACCACAAAAATGGAGCCTATTTTTCTCAATAACCTCGAGAGGTACGGATGTCTGATTTTCTTGGAAACTTTTTGTACCTTACGCTTTTTTCCGTCCTTCGATAGCTCAGCTGTAGAGCGGAGGACTGTAGATGATTGTTGGGTATCCTTAGGTCGCTGTTCAATCCGGCTCGAAGGAGTGTGATTTTAAATTCAGTATCAAATATTTTTCGAATTCTTTAGACTTCGTATTGGCAGTTAAAAAAAGCCAATGGGTCAAGATCCAAATATATCACTTTACAGAGTGGAAGGAGTGTTTTGTCATGTTAGAGGCTTCTTTTTTACAAGCTTCAATAATTATGAAAACAAAGCTGGATGAAAACACTTGACGTTGGACTTCATACTTTTAATGTAAAGAAGAGACGGCTTGACCCCGACGTGATTTGAACACGCAACCTTCTGATCTGGAGTCAGACGCGCTACCGTTGCGCCACGAGGTCTTAAAAAACATGTTATTGCTTCCTTTGCATGGCCGTTGATGCATTCACCCCAATAAGGAGCCTACTTTTCCCAATAACCTCAAGAGGTACGGATGTCTGATTTCTTGGAAACTTTTTCGTGCCTTACGCTTTTTCCATCCTTCGATAGCTCAGCTGGTAGAGCGGAGGACTGTAGATGAGTTGTTGGGTATCCTTAGGTCGCTGGTTCAATTCCGGCTCGAAGGAGTGTGATTTTTAAATTCAGATCAAATATTTTCACATTTCCTTTAGACTTCGTATTGGCAGTTAAAAAAAGCCAATGGGTCAAGATCCAAATAATAATCACTTTACAGAGTGGAAGGAGTGTTTGTCATATTAGAGGCTTTCTTTTTTACAAGCTTCAATAATTATGAAAACAAACTGGATGAACACTTGACGTTGGACTTCATACTTTTTAATGTAAAGAAGAGACGGCTTGACCCCAACGTGATTTGAACACGCAACCTTCTGATCTGGAGTCAGACGCGCTACCGTTGCGCCACGAGGTCTTAAAAACAGGTTATTGCTTCCTTTTGCATGGCCGTTGATGCATTCACCCCCAATAATGGAGCCTATCTTTCCCAATAACCTCAAGAGTACGGATGTCTTATTTTCTTGGAAACTTTCGTGCCTTACATTTTTCCATCCTTCGATAGCTCAGCTGGTAGAGCGAAAACTGTAAGATGAGTTGTTGGGTATCCTTAGGTCGCTGGTTCAATTCCGGCTCCAAGGAGTGTGATTTTAAATTCAGATCAAATATTTTTCAACATTTTCCTTTAGACTTCGTATTGGCATGGTTAAAAAAAGCCCAATGGGTCAAGATCCAAATATACTACTTTACAGAGTGGAAGGAGTGTTTGTCAATTAAGGCTTCTTTTTTACAGCTTCAATAATTATGAAAACAAGCTGGATGAAAACCTTGACGTTGGACTTCATACTTTTAATGTAAAGAAGAGATGGCTTGACCCGACGTGATTTGAACACGCAACCTTTCTGATTCTGGAGTCAGACGCGCTACCATTGCGCCACAGGGTCTTAAAAACAGTGTTATTTGCTTCCTTTGCATGGTCGTTTGAGCGCATTCCACCAACAAAAATGGCAGCCTATTTTTTTCCCAATAACCTCGAGAGGTCAAGGATGTTCTGAATTTCTTTGGACACCTTCTGGTGCCTGATGCGTTGTACATCCTTCGATAGCTCATGCTGTTAGAGCGGAGGACTGTAGATGAGTTTGTTGCGGTATCCTTGCTCGCTGGTTCGATTTGCGGCCTCCAAGGAGCTGGCATTTTAAATTCAGAGCAAATATTTTCACATTTCCTTTAGACCTCGTATTGGCAGTTAAAAAAGCCAATGGGTCAAGATCCAAATATATCACCTTACAGAGTGGAAAGAGCGTTTGTCATATTAGAGGCTTCTTTTTACACGCTTCAAATTTATGAAAACACTTGACGTTGGACTTCATACGTTTAATGTAAAGAAGGATGGGTTGACCCGACGTGATTTGAACACGCACCTTCTGATCTGGAGTCAGACGCGCTACCGTTGCGCCACGAGGTCTTAAAAAACAGGTTATTGCTTCCTTTGCATGGCCGTTGACGCATTCACCACAAAAAGGAGCCTATTTTTCCCAAAACCTCGAGAGGTACGGATGTCTGAATTTCTTGACACCTTCTTATGATGAAACGCTTGACTTTGGACTTCATACTTTTAATGTAAAGAAGAGATGGCTTGTCCCGACGTGATTTGAAAACGCAACCTTCTGATCTGGAGTCAGACGCGCTACCGTTGCGCCACGAGGTCTTAAAAAACAGGTTATTGCTTCCTTTCCATGCCGTTGATGCATTCACCCCAATAAGGAGCCTATTTTTCCCAATAACCTCGAGAGGTACGTGTCTGAATTTCTTGACACCTTCTGGTGCCTTATGCGTTACATCCTTCGATAGCTCAGCTGGTAGAGCGGAGGACTGTAGATGAGTTGTTGGGTATCCTTAGGTCGCTGGTTCAATTCCGGCTCGAAGGAGTGTGATTTTAAATTCAGATCAAATATTTTCACATTTCCTTTAGACTTCATATTGGCAGTTAAAAAAAGCCAATGGGTCAAGATCCAAATATATCATTTTAAGGAGTGTTTGTCATATTAGAGGCTTCTTTTTTACAGCTTCAATAATTATGAAAACAAAGCTGGATGAAAACACTTGACGTTGGACTTCATACGTTTAATGTAAAGAAGAGACGGCTTGACCCCGACGTGATTTGAACACGCAACCTTCTGATCTGGAGTCAGACGCGCTACCGTTGCGCCACGAGGTCTTAAAAAACATATTATTGCTTCCTTTGCATGGCCGTTGATGCATTCACCCCAATAAGGAGCCTACTTTTCCCAATAACCTCAAGAGGTACGGATGTCTGATTTTCTTGGAAACTTTTCGTGCCTTACGCTTTTTCCATCCTTCGATAGCTCAGCTGGTAGAGCGGAGGACTGTAGATGAGTTGTTGGGTATCCTTAGGTCGCTGGTTCAATTCCGGCTCAAGGAGTGTGATTTTAATTCAGATCAAATATTTTCACATTTCCTTTAGACTTGTATTGGCAGTAAAAAAAGCCAATGGGTCAAGATCCAAATATATCACTTTACAGAGTGGAAGGAGTGTTTGTCATATTAGAGGCTTCTTTTTTACAAGCTTCAATAATTATGAAAACAAAGCTGGATGAAAACACTTGACGTTGGACTTCATACTTTTAATGTAAAGAAGAGACGGCTTGACCCCAACGTGATTTGAACACGCAACCTTCTGATCTGGAGTCAGACGCGCTACCGTTGCGTCACAAGGACTTAAAAAGCAGGTTATTGCTTCCTTTGCCTGGCCGTTGATGCATTCACCCAAATAAGGAGCCTACTTTTCCCAATAACCTCAAGAGGTACGGATGTCTGATTTTCTTGGAAACTTTTCGTGCCTTACGATTTTCCATCCTTCTATAGCTCAGCTGGTAGAGCGAAGGACTGAAGATGAGTTGTTGGGTATCCTTAGGTCGCTGGTTCGATTGCGGCTCAAGGAGTGTGATTTTAAATTCAGAGCAAATATTTTCACATTTCCTTTAGACCTCGTATTGGCAGTTAAAAAAACCAATGGGTCAAGATCCAAATATATCACCTTACAGAGTGGAAGGAGCGTTTGTCATATTAGAGGCTTCTTTTTTACACGCTTCAATAATTATGAAAACACTTGACGTTGGACTTCATACTTTTAATGTAAAGAAGAGACAGCTTGACCCCGACGTGATTTGAACACGCAACCTTCTGATCTGGAGTCAGACGCGCTACCGTTGCGCCACGAGGTCTTAAAAAACAGGTTATTGCTTCCTTTGCATGGCCGTTGACGCATTCACCACAAAAATGGAGCCTATTGTTTTCAATAACCTCGAGAGGTACGGATGTCTGATTTTCTTGGAACTTTTCGTGCCTTACGCTTTTTCCATCCTTCGATAGCTCAGCTGGTAGAGCGGAGGACTGTAGATGAGTTGTTGGGTATCCTTAGGTCGCTGGTTCAATTCCGGCTCGAAGGAGTGTGATTTTAAATTCAGATCAAATATTTTCACATTTCCTTTAGACTTCATATTGGCAGTTAAAAAAAGCCAATGGGTCAAGATCCAAATATATCACTTTACAGAGTGGAAGGAGTGTTTGTCATATTAGAGGCTTCTTTTTTACAAGCTTCAATAATTATGAAAACAAAGCTGGATGAAAACACTTGACGTTGGACTTCATACTTTTAATGTAAAGAAGAGATGGCTTGACCCCGACGTGATTTGAACACGCAACCTTCTGATCTGGAGTCAGACGCGCTACCATTGCGCCACGAAGTCTTAAAAAACAGGTTATTGCTTCCTTTGCATGGCTGTTGACGCATTCACCACAAAAAGGAGCCTATTTTTCCCAATAACCTCGAGAGGTACGGATGTCTGAATTTCTTGACACCTTCTGGTGCCTTATGCGTTACATCCTTCGATAGCTCAGCTGGTAGAGCGGAGGACTGTAGATGAGTTGTTGGGTATCCTTAGGTCGCTGGTTCGATTGCGGCTCCAAGGAGTGTGATTTTAAATTCAGAGCAAATATTTTCACATTTCCTATAGACCTCGTATTGGCAGTTAAAAAAGCCAATGGGTCAAGATCCAAATATATCACCTTACAGAGTGGAAAGAGCGTTTGTCATATTAGAGGCTTCTTTTTTACACGCTTCAATATTTATGAAAACACTTGAATTGGACTTCATACGTTTAATGTAAAGAAGAGATGGGTTGACCCCGACGTGATTTGAACACGCAACCTTCTGATCTGGAGTCAGACGCGCTACCGTTGCGCCACGAGGTCTTAAAAAACAGGTTATTGCTTCCTTTGCATGGCCGTTGACGCATTCACCACAAAAAGGAGCCTATTTTTCCCAATAACCTCGAGAGGTACGGACGTCTGAATTTCTTGACACCTTCTGGTGCCTTATGATGAAAACGCTTGACTTTGGACTTCATACTTTTAATGTAAAGAAGAGATGGCTTGTCCCCGACGTGATTTGAAAACGCAACCTTCTGATCTGGAGTAAGACGCGCTACCGTTGCGCCACAAGGTCTTAAAAAACAGGTTATTGCTTCCTTTCCATGGCCGTTGATGCATTCACCCCAATAAGGAGCCTATTTTTCCCAATAACCTCGAGAGGTACGTATGTCTGAATTTCTTGACACCATCTGGTGCCTTATGCGTTACATCCTTCGATAGCTCAGCTGGTAGAGCGGAGGACTGTAGATGAGTTGTTGGGTATCCTTAGGTCGCTGGTTCAATTCCGGCTCGAAGGAGTGTGATTTTAATTCAGATCAAATATTTTCACATTTCCTTTAGACTTCATATTGGCAGTTAAAAAAAGCCAATGGGTCAAGATCCAAATATATCACTTTACAGAGTGGAAGGAGTGTTTGTCATATTAGAGGCTTCTTTTTTACAAGCTTCAATAATTATGAAAACAAAGCTGGATGAAAACACTTGACGTTGGACTTCATACTTTTAATGTAAAGAAGAGACGGCTTGACCCCGACGTGATTTGAACACGCAACCTTCTGATCTGGAGTCAGACGCGCTACCGTTGCGCCACGAGGTCTTAAAAAACAGGTTATTGCTTCCTTTGCATGGCCGTTGACGCATTCACCACAAAAAGGAGCCTATTTTTCCCAATAACCTCGAGAGGTACGGATGTCTGATTTTCTTGGAAACTTTTCGTGCCTTACGCTTTTTCCATCCTTCGATAGCTCAGCTGGTAGAGCGGAGGACTGTAGATAAACGCTTGACTTTGGACTTCATACTTTTAATGTAAAGAAGAGATGGCTTGTCCCCGACGTGATTTGAAACGCAACCTTCTGATCTGGAGTAAGACGCGCTACCGTTGCGCCACAAGGTCTCCAAGGAGTGTGATTTTAAATTCAGAGCAAATATTTTCACATTTCCTTTAGACTCGTATTGCAGTTAAAAAAGCCAATGGGTCAAGATCCAAATATCATCACCTTCAGAGTGGAAGGAGCGTTTGTCATATTAGAGGCTTCTTTTTTACACGCTTCAAATAATTACTGAAAACACTGACGTTGGACTTCATACGTTTAATGTAAAGAAGAGACGGCTTGACCCGACGTGATTTGAACACGCAACCTTCTGATCTGGAGTCAGACGCGCTACCGTTGCGCACGAGGTCTTAAAAAACAGGTTATTTGCTTCCTTTGCATGGCCGTTGACGCATTCACCACAAAAATGGAGCCTATTTTTCTCAATAACCTCGAGAGGTACGGATGTCTGATTTTCTTGGAAACTTTCGTGCCTTACGCTTTTTCCATCCTTCGATAGCTCAGCTGGTAGAGCGGAGGACTGTAGATGAGTTGTTGGGTATCCTTAGGTCGCTGGTTCAATTCCGGCTCGAAGGAGTGTGATTTTAAATTCAGATCAAATATTTTCACATTTCCTTTAGACTTCGTATTGGCAGTTAAAAAAAGCCAATGGGTCAAGATCCAAATATATCACTTTACAGAGTGGAAGGAGTGTTTGTCATATTAGAGGCTTCTTTTTTACAAGCTTCAATAATTATGAAAACAAAGCTGGATGAAAACACTTGACGTTGGACTTCATACTTTTAATGTAAAGAAGAGACGGCTTGACCCCGACGTGATTTGAACACGCAACCTTCTGATCTGGAGTCAGACGCGCTACCGTTGCGCCACGAGGTCTTAAAAAGCAGGTTATTGCTTCCTTTGCATGGCCGTTGATGCATTCACCACAAAAAGGAGCCTATTTTTCCCAATAACCTCAAGAGGTACGGATGTCTGATTTTCTTGAAACTGGTATCCTTAGGTCGCTGGTTCGATTGCGGCTCAAGGAGTGTGATTTTAAATTCAGAGCAAATATTTTCACATTTCCTTTAGACTTCGTATTTGGCAGTTAAAAAAGCCAATGGGTCAAGATCCAAATATATCACTTTACAGAGTGGAAGGAGCGTTTGTCATATTAGAGGCTTCTTTTTTACAAGCTTCAATAATTATGAAAACACTTGACGTTGGACTTCATACTTTTAATGTAAAGAAGAGACGGCTTGACCCCGACGTGATTTGAACACGCAACCTTCTGATCTGGAGTCAGACGCGCTACCATTGCGCCACGAGGTCTTAAAAAACAGGTTATTGCTTCCTTTGCATGGCCGTTGACGCATTCACCCACAAAAGGAGCCTTTTTTCTCAATAACCTCGAGAGGTACGGATGTCTGATTTTCTTGGAAACTTTTCGTGCCTTACGCTTTTTCCATCCTTCGATAGCTCAGCTGGTAGAGCGGAGGACTGTAGATGAGTTGTTGGGTATCCTTAGGTCGCTGGTTCAATTGCGGCTCGAAGGAGTGTGATTTTAAATTCAGATCAAATATTTTCACATTTCCTTTAGACTTCGTATTGGCAGTTAAAAAAAGCCAATGGGTCAAGATCCAAATATATCACTTTACAGAGTGGAAGGAGCGTTTGTCATATTAGAGGCTCTTTTTTACAAGCTTCAATAATTATGAAACAAAGCTGGATGAAAACACTTGACGTTGGACTTCATACTTTTAATGTAAAGAAGAGACGGCTTGACCCCGACGTGATTTGAACACGCAACCTTCTGATCTGGAGTCAGACGCGCTACCGTTGCGCCACGAGGTCTTAAAAAACAGGTTATTGCTTCCTTTGCATGGCCGTTGATGCATTCACCACAAAAATGGAGCCTATTTTTCTCAATAACCTCGAGAGG
>NC_039260.1:24105632-24143132 GCF_003368295.1 Carassius auratus
ACAAAGCTGGATGAAAACACTTGACGTTGGACTTCATACTTTTAATGTAAAGAAGAGATGGCTTGACCCCGACGTGATTTGAACACGCAACCTTCTGATCTGGAGTCAGACGCGTTACCGTTGCGCCACGAGGTCTTAAAAAAACAGGTTATTGCTTCCTTTGCATGGCCGTTGAGCATTCACCCAATAAGGAGCCCTACTTTTCCCAATAACCTCAAGAGGTACGGATGTCTGATTTTCTTGGAAACTTTTCGTGCCTTACGATTTTTCCATCCTTCTATAGCTCAGCTGGTAGAGCGAAGGACTGAAGATGAGTTGTTGGGTATCCTTTAGGTCGCTGGTTCGATTGCGGCTTCCAAGGAGTGTGATTTTAAATTCAGAGCAAATATTTTCACATTTCCTTTAGACCTCGTATTGCAGTTAAAAAAGCCAATGGTTCAAGATCCAAATATATTCACCTTTACAGAGTGGAAGGAGCGTGTTTGTCATATTAGAGGCTTCTTTTTTACACGCTTCAATAATTATGAAAACATTGACGTTGGACTTCATACTTTTAATGTAAAGAAGAGACAGCTTGACCCCGACGTTGATTTGAACACGCAACCTTCTGATCTGGAGCCAGACGCGCTACATTGCGCCACGAGGTCTTAAAAAACAGGTTATTGCTTCCTTTGCATGGTCGTTGACGCATTCACCACCAAAAAGGAGCCTATTTTTCCAAATAACCTCGAGAGGTACGGATGTCTGAATTTCTTGACACCTTCTGGTGCCTTATGCGTTACATCCTTCGATAGCTCAGCTGGTAGAGCGGAGGACTGTAGATGAGTTGTTGGGTATCCTTAGGTCGCTGGTTCAATTCCGGCTCGAAGGAGTGTGATTTTAAATTCAGATCAAATATTTTCACATTTCCTTTAGACTTCGTATTGGCAGTTTAAAAAAGCCAATGGGTCAAGATCCAAATATATCACTTTACAGAGTGGAAGGAGCGTTTGTCATATTAGAGGCTTCTTTTTTACACGCTTCAATAATTATGAAACACTTGACGTTGGACTTCATACGATTTAATGTAAAGAAGAGACGGCTTGACCCCGACGTGATTTGAACACGCAACCTTCTGATCTGGAGTCAGACGCTGCTACCGTTGCACCACGAGGTCTTAAAAAACATATTATTGCTTCCTTTGCATGGCCGTTGATGCATTCACCCCAATAAGGAGCCTACTTTTCCCAATAACCTCAAGAGGTACGGATGTCTGATTTTCTTGGAAACTTTTCGTGCCTTACGCTTTTTCCATCCTTCGATAGCTCAGCTGGTAGAGCGGAGGACTGTAGATGAGTTGTTGGGTATCCTTAGGTCGCTGGTTCAATTCCGGCTCGAAGGAGTGTGATTTTGAATTCAGATCAATATTTTCACATTTCCTTTAGACTTCGTATTGGCAGTTAAAAAAAAGCCAATGGGTCAAGATCCAAATACATCACTTTACAGAGTGGAAGGAGTGTTTGTCATATTAGAGGCTTCTTTTTTACAAGCTTCAATAATTATGAAAACAAAGCTGGATGAAAACACTTGACGTTGGACTTCAATACTTTTAATGTAAAAGAAGAGACGGCTTGACCCCAACGTGATTTGAACACGCAACCTTCTGATCTGGAAGTCAGACGCGCTACCGTTGCGTCACAAGGTCTTAAAAAGCAGGTTATTGCTTCCTTTGCCATGGCCGTTGATGCATTCACCCCAATAAGGAGCCTACTTTTCCCAATAACCTCAAGAGGTTACGGATGTCTGATTTTCTTGGAACTTTTCGTGCCTTACAATTTTCCATCCTTCGATAGCTCAGCTGGTAGAGCGAAAGACTGTAGATGAGTTGTTGGGTTATCCTTAGGTCGCCTGGTTCAATTCCGGCTCTAAGGAGTGTGATTTTTAAATTCAGATCAAATATTTTCACATTTCCTTTAGACTTCGTATTGGCAGTTCAAAAAAGCCAATGGGTCAAGATCCAAATATATAACTTTACAGAGTGGAAGTAGTGTTTGTCATATTAGAGGGCTTCTTTTTTACAGCTTCCAATAATTATGAAAACGAAGCTGGATGAAAACGCTTGACGTTGGACTTCATACTTTTAATGTAAAGAAGAGATGGCTTGACCCCGACGTGATTTGAACACGCAACCTTCTGATCTGGAGTCAGACGCGCTACCATTGCGCCACGAGGTCTTAAAAACAGGTTATTGCTTCCTTTGCATGGTCGTTGACGCATTCACCACAAAAATGAGCCTATTTTTCCCAATAACCTCGAGAGGTAAGGATGTCTGAATTTCTTGACACCTTCTGGTGCCTTATGCGTTACATCCTTCGATAGCTCAGCTGGTAGAGCGGAGGACTGTAGATGAGTTGTTGGTATCCTTAGGTCGCTGGTTCGATTGCGCCTCCAAGGAGTGTGATTTTAAATTCAGAGCAAATATTTTCACATTTCCTATAGACCTCGTATTGGCAGTTTAAAAAAGCCAATGGGTCAAGATCCAAATATATCACCTTACAGAGTGGAAAGAGCGTTTGTCATATTAGAGGCTTCTTTTTACAAGCTTCAATAATTATGAAAACACTTGACGTTGGACTTCATACTTTTAATTTAAAGAAGAGACGGTTTGACCCCGACGTGATTTGAACACGCAACCTTCTGATCTGGAGTCAGACGCGCTACCGTTGCGCCACGAGGTCTTAAAAAAACAGGTTATTGCTTCCTTTACATGGCCGTTGACGCATTCACCACAAAAAATGGAGCCTATTTTTCTCAATAACCTCGAGAGGTACGGATGTCTGATTTTCTTGGAAACTTTTCGTGCCTTACGCTTTTTCCATCCTTCGATAGCTCAGCTGGTAGAGCGGAGGACTGTAGATGAGTTGTTGGGTATCCTTAGGTCGCTGGTTCGATTGCGGCTCCAAGGAGTGTGATTTTAAATTCAGAGCAAATATTTTCACATTTCCTATAGACCTCGTATTGGCAGTTAAAAAAGCCAATGGGTCAAGATCCAAATATATCACCTTACAGAGTGGAAAGAGCGTTTGTCATATTAGAGGCTTCTTTTTTACAAGCTTCAATAATTATGAAAACACTTGACGTTGGACTTCATACTTTTAATTTAAAGAAGAGACGTGCCTTACGATTTTTCCATCCTTCTATAGCTCAGCTGGTAGAGCGAAGGACTGAAGATGAGTTGTTGGGTATCCTTAGGTCGCTGGTTCGATTGCGGCTCCAAGGAGTGTGATTTTGAATTCAGATCAAATATTTTCACATTTCCTTTAGACTTCATATTGGCAGTTTAAAAAAAAGCCAATGGGGTCAAGATCCAAATATATCACTTTACAGAGTGGAAGGAGTGTTTGTCATATTAGAGGCTTCTTTTTTACAAGCTTCAATAATTATGAAAACAAAGCTGGAAGAAAACACTTGACGTTGGACTTCATACTTTTAATGTAAAGAAGAGATGGCTTGACCCCGCGTGATTTGAACACGCAACCTTCTGATCTGGAGTCAGACGCGCTACCATTGCGCCACGAGGTCTTAAAAAACAGGTTATTGCTTCCTTTGCATGCCGTTGATGCATTCACCCCAATAAGGAGCCTACTTTTCCCAATAACCTCAAGAGGTACGGATGTCTGATTTTCTTGGAAACTTTTCGTGCCTTACGATTTTTCAATCCTTCTATAGCTCAGCTGGTAGAGCGAAAGACTGAAGATGAGTTGTTGGGTATCTTAGGTCGCTGGTTCGATTGCGGCTCCAAGGAGTGTGATTTTAAATTCAGAGCAAATATTTTCACATTTCCTTTAAAACCTCGTATTGGCAGTTAAAAAGGCCAATGGGTCAAGATCCAAATATATCACCTTACAGAGTGGAAGGAGCGTTTGTCATATTAGAGGCTTCTTTTTTACACGCTTCAATAATTATGAAAACACTTGACGTTGGACTTCATACGTTAATGTAAAGAAGAGACGGCTTGACCCCGACGTGATTTGAACACGCAACCTTCTGATCTGGGGTCAGCCGCGCTACCGTTGCGCCACGAGGTCTTAAAAAAAACAGGTTATTGCTTCCTTTGCATGGCCGTTGACGCATTCCACCCCAATAAGGAGCCTACTTTTCCCAATAACCTCAAGAGGTACGGATGTCTGATTTTCTTGGAAACTTTTCGTGCCTTACGGTTTTTCCATCCTTCTATAGCTCAGGTGGTAGAGCTAAGGACTGAAGATGAGTTGTTGGTATCCTTAGGTTGCCTGGTTCGATTGCGGCTCAAGGAGTTGTGATTTTAAATTCAGAGCAAATATTTTCACATTTCCTTTAGACCTCGTATTAGCAGTTAAAAAAGCCAATGGGTCAAGATCCAAATATATCACCTTACAGAGTGGAAGGAGCGTTTGTCATATTAGAGGCTTCTTTTTACACGCTTCAATAATTATGAAAACACTTGACGTTGGACTTCATACGTTTAATGTAAAGAAGAGACGGCTTGACCCCGACGTGATTTGAAACACGCAACCTTCTGATCTGGAGTCAGACGCGCTACCATTGCGCCACGAGGTCTTAAAAAACAGGTTATTGCTTCCTTTGCATGGCTGTTGACGCATTCACCACAAAAATGGAGCCTATTTTTCTCAATAACCTCGAGAGGTACGGATGTCTGATTTTCTTGGAAACTTTTCGTGCCTTACGCTTTTTCCATCCTTCGATAGCTCAGCTGGTAGAGCGGAGGACTGTAGATGAGTTGTTGGGTATCCTTAGTTTGCTGGTTCAATTCCGGCTCGAAGGAGTGTGATTTTAAATTCAGATCAAATATTTTCACATTTCCTTTAGACTTCGTATTGGCAGTTAAAAAAAGCCAATGGGTCAAGATCCAAATATATCACTTTACAGAGTGGAAGGAGTGTTTGTCATATTAGAGGCTTCTTTTTTACAAGCTTCAATAATTATGAAAACAAAGCTGGATGAAAACACTTGACGTTGGACTTCATACTTTTAATGTAAAGAAATGACGGCTTGACCCCGACGTGATTTGAACACGCAACCTTCTGATCTGGAGTCAGAGGCGCTACCGTTGCGCCACGAGGTCTTAAAAAGCAGGTTATTGCTTCCTTTGCATGGCCGTTGATGCATTCACCACAAAAAGGAGCCTATTTTTCCCAAGAACCTCAAGAGGTACGGATGTCTGATTTTCTTGGAAACTTTTCGTGCCTTACGATTTTTCCATCCTTCTATAGCTCAGCTGGTAGAGCGAAGGACTGAAGATGAGTTTTTGGGTATCCTTAGGTCGCTGGTTCGATTGCGGCTCCAAGGAGCTGGTAGAGCGAAGGACTGAAGATGAGTTGTTGGGTATCCTTAGGTCGCTGGTTCGATTGCGGCTCCAAGCAGTGTGATTTTAAATTCAGAGCAAATATTTTCACATTTCCTTTAGACCTCGTATTAGCAGTTAAAAAAGCCAATGGGTCAAGATCCAAATATATCACTTTACAGAGTGGAAGGAGCGTTTGTCATATTAGAGGCTTCTTTTTTACACGATTCAATAATTATGAAAACACTTGACGTTGGACTTCATACGTTTAATGTAAAGAAGAGACGGCTTGACCCCGACGTGATTTGAACACGCAACCTTCTGATCTGGAGTCAGACGCGCTACCATTGCGCCACGAGGTCTTAAAAAACAGGTTATTGCTTCCTTTGCATGGCCGTTGACGCATTCACCACAAAAGGAGCCTGTTTTTCTCAATAACATCGAGAGGTACGGATGTCTGATTTTCTTGGAAACTTTTCGTGCCTTAGGCTTTTTCCATCCTTCGATAGCTCAGCTGGTAGAGTGGAAGACTGTAGATGAGTTGTTGGGTATCCTTAGGTCGCTGGTTCAATTCCGGCTCGAAGGAGTGTGATTTTAAATTCAGATCAAATATTTTCACATTTCCTTTAGACTTCGTATTGGCAGTTAAAAAAAGCCAATGGGTCAAGATCCAAATATATCACTTTACAGAGTGGAAGGAGTGTTTGTCATATTAGAGGCTTCTTTTTTACAAGCTTCAATAATTATGAAAACAAAGCTGGATGAAAACACTTGATGTTGGACTTCATACTTTTAATGTAAAGAAGAGACGGCTTGACCCCGACGTGATTTGAACACGCAACCTTCTGATCTGGAGTCAGACGCGCTACCGCTGCGCCACGAGGTCTTAAAAAACAGGTTATTGCTTCCTTTGCATGGCCGTTGACGCATTAACCACAAAAATGGAGCCTATTTTTCTCAATAACCTCGAGAGGTACGGATGTCTGATTTTCTTGGAAACTTTTCGTGCCTTACGCTTTTTCCATCCTTCGATAGCTCAGCTGGTAGAGCGGAGGACTGTAGATGAGTTGTTGGGTATCCTTAGTTCGCTGGTTCAATTCCGGCTCGAAGGAGTGTGATTTTATATTCAGATCAAATATTTTCACATTTCCTTTAGACTTCGTATTGGCAGTTAAAAAAAGCCAATGGGTCAAGATCCAAATATATCACTTTACAGAGTGGAAGGAGTGTTTGTCATATTAGAGGCTTCTTTTTTACAAGCTTCAATAATTATGAAAACAAAGCTGGATGAAAACACTTGACGTTGGACTTCATACTTTTAATGTAAAGAAGAGATGGCTTGACCCCAACGTGATTTGAACACGCAACCTTCTGATCTGGAGTCAGACGCGCTACCGTTGCGTCACAAGGACTTAAAAAGCAGGTTATTGCTTCCTTTGCATGGCCGTTGATGCATTCACCCCAATAAGGAGCCTACTTTTCCCAATAACCTCAAGAGGTACGGATGTCTGATTTTCTTGGAAACTTTTCGTGCCTTGCAATTTTCCATCCTTCGATAGCTCAGCTGGTAGAGCGAAGGACTGTAGATGAGTTGTTGGGTATCCTTAGCTTGCTGGTTCAATTCCGGCTCGAAGGAGTGTGATTTTAAATTCAGATCAAATATTTTCACATTTCCTTTAGACTTCGTATTGGCAGTTAAAAAAAGCCAATGGGTCAAGATCCAAGTATATATCATTTTACAGAGTGGAAGTAGTGTTTGTCATATTAGAGGCTTCTTTTTTACAGCTTCAATAATTATGAAAACGAAGCTGGATGAAAACGCTTGACGTTGGACTTCATACTGTTAATGTAAAGAAGAGATGGCTTGACCCCGACGTGATTTGAACACGCAACCTTCTGATCTGGAGTCAGACGCGCTACCATTGCGCCACGAGGTCTTAAAAAACAGGTTATTGCTTCCTTTGCATGGTCGTTGACGCATTCACCACAAAAAGGAGCCTATTTTTCCCAATAACCTCGAGAGGTACGGATGTCTGATTTTCTTGGAAACTTTTCGTGAATGCGCTTTTTCCATCCTTCGATAGCTCAGCTGGTAGAGCGGAGGACTGTAGATGAGTTGTTGGGTATCCTTAGGTCGCTGGTTCAATTCCGGCTCGAAGGAGTGTGATTTTAAATTCAGATCAAATATTTTCACATTTCCTTTAGACTTCGTATTGGCAGTTAAAAAAAGCCAATGGGTCAAGATCCAAATATATCACCTTACAGAGTGGAAAGAGCGTTTGTCATATTAGAGGCTTCTTTTTTACACGCTTCAATATTTATGAAAACACTTGACGTTGGACTTCATACGTTTAATGTAAAGAAGAGATGGGTTGACGCCGACGTGATTTGAACACGCAACCTTCTGATCTGGAGTCAGACGCGCTACCGTTGCGCCACGAGGTCTTAAAAAACAGGTTATTGCTTCCTTTGCATTGCCGTTGACGAATTCACCAGAAAAAGGAGCCTATTTTTCCCAATAACCTCGAGAGGTACGGATGTCTGAATTTCTTGACACCTTCTGGTGCCTTATGCGTTACATCCTTCGATAGCTCAGCTGGTAGAGCGGATGACTGTAGATGAGTTGTTGGGTATCCTTAGGTCGCTGGTTCAATTCCGGCTCGAAGGAGTGTGATTTTAAATTCAGATCAAATATTTTCACATTTCCTTTAGACCTCGTATTGGCAGTTAAAAAAGCCAATGGGTCAAGATCCAAATATATCACCTTACAGAGTGGAAGGAGCGTTTGTCATATTAGAGGCTTCTTTTTTACACGCTTCAATAATTATGAAAACACTTGACGTTGGACTTCATACGTTTAATGTAAAAAAGAGACGGCTTGACCCCGACGTGATTTGAACACGCAACCTTCTGATCTGGAGTCAGACTCGCTACTGTTGTGCCACAAGGTCTTAAAAAGCAGGTTATTGCTTCCTTTGCATGGCCGTTGATGCATTCACCACAAAAAGGAGCCTATTTTTCTGAATAACCTCGAGAGGTACGGATGTCTGATTTTCTTTTAAACTTTTCGTGCCTTACGCTTTTTCCATCCTTCGATAGTTCAGCTGGTAGAGCGGAGGACTGTAGATGAGTTGTTGGGTATCCTTAGGTCGCTGGTTCAATTCCAGCTCGAAGGAGTGTGATTTTAAATTCAGATCAAATATTTTCACATTTCCTTTAGACTTCGTATTGGCAGTTAAAAAAAGCCAATGGGTCAAGATCCAAATATATCACTTTACAGAGTGGAAGGAGTGTTTGTCATATTAGAGGCTTCTTTTTTACAAGCTTCAATAATTATGAAAACAAAGCTGGATGAAAACACTTGACGTTGGACTTCATACTTTTAATGTAAAGAAGAGACGGCTTGACCCCAACGTGATTTGAACACGCAACCTTCTGATCTGGAGTCAGACGCGCTACCGTTGCGTCACAAGGTCTTAAAAAGCAGGTTATTGCTTCCTTTGCATGGCCGTTGATGCATTCACCCCAATAAGGAGCCTACTTTTCCCAATAACCTCAAGAGGTACGGATGTCTGATTTTCTTGGAAACTTTCGTGCCTTACAATTTTCCATCCTTCGATAGCTCAGCTGGTAGAGCGAAAGACTGTAGATGAGTTGTTGGGTATCCTTAGGTCGCTGGTTCAATTCCGGCTCTAAGGAGTGTGATTTTAAATTCAGATCAAATATTTTCACATTTCCTTTAGACTTCGTATTGGCAGTTCAAAAAAGCCAATGGGTCAAGATCCAAATATATAACTTTACAGAGTGGAAGGAGTGTTTGTCATATTAGAGGCTTCTTTTTTACAGCTTCAATAATTATGAAAACGAAGCTGGATGAAAACGCTTGACGTTGGACTTCATACTTTTAATGTAAAGAAGAGATGGCTTGACCCCGACGTGATTTGAACAAGCAACCTTCTGATCTGGAGTCAGACGCGCTACCATTGCGCCACGAGGTCTTAAAAAACAGGTTATTGCTTCCTTTGCATGGTCGTTGACGCATTCACCACAAAAATGAGCCTATTTTTCCCAATAACCTCGAGAGGTAAGGATGTCTGAATTTCTTGACACCTTCTGGTGCCTTATGCGTTACATCCTTCGATAGCTCAGCTGGTAGAGCGGAGGACTGTAGATGAGTTGTTGGGTATCCTTAGGTCGCTGGTTCGATTGCGCCTCCAAGGAGTGTGATTTTAAATTCAGAGCAAATATTTTCACATTTCCTATAGACCTCGTATTGGCAGTTAAAAAAGCCAATGGGTCAAGATCCAAATATATCACCTTACAGAGTGGAAAGAGCGTTTGTCATATTAGAGGCTTCTTTTTTACAAGCTTCAATAATTATGAAAACACTTGACGTTGGACTTCATACTTTTAATTTAAAGAAGAGACGGTTTGACCCCGACGTGATTTGAACACGCAACCTTCTGATCTGGAGTCAGACGCGCTACCGTTGCGCCACGAGGTCTTAAAAAGCAGGTTATTGCTTCCTTTACATGGCCGTTGACGCATTCACCACAAAAATGGAGCCTATTTTTCTCAATAACCTCGAGAGGTACGGATGTCTGATTTTCTTGGAAACTTTTCGTGCCTTACGCTTTTTCCATCCTTCGATAGCTCAGCTGGTAGAGCGGAGGACTGTAGATGAGTTGTTGGGTATCCTTAGGTCGCTGGTTCAATTCCGGCTCGAAGGAGTGTGATTTTAAATTCAGATCAAATATTTTCACATTTCCTTTAGACTTCGTATTGGCAGATAAAAAAAGCCAATGGGTCAAAATCCAAATATATCACCTTACAGAGTGGAAAGAGCGTTTGTCATATTAGAGGCTTCTTTTTTACACGCTTCAATAATTATGAAAACACTTGACGTTGGACTTCATACATTTAATGTAAAGAAGAGACAGCTTGACCCCGACGTGATTTGAACACGCAACCTTCTGATCTGGAGTCAGACGCGCTACCGTTGCGCCACGAGGTCTTAAAAAACATATTATTGCTTCCTTTGCATGGCCGTTGATGCATTCACCCCAATAAGGAGCCTACTTTTCCCAATAACCTCAAGAGGTACGGATGTCTGATTTTCTTGGAAACTTTTCGTGCCTTACGCTTTTTCCATCCTTCGATAGCTCAGCTGGTAGAGCGGAGGACTGTAGATGAGTTGTTGGGTATCCTTAGGTCGCTGGTTCAATTCCGGCTCGAAGGAGTGTGATTTTGAATTCAGATCAAATATTTTCACATTTCCTTTAGACTTCGTATTGGCAGTTAAAAAAAGCCAATGGGTCAAGATCCAAATACATCACTTTACAGAGTGGAAGGAGTGTTTGTCATATTAGAGGCTTCTTTTTTACAAGCTTCAATAATTATGAAAACAAAGCTGGATGAAAACACTTGACGTTGGACTTCATACTTTTAATGTAAAGAAGAGACGGCTTGACCCCAACGTGATTTGAACACGCAACCTTCTGATCTGGAGTCAGACGCGCTACCGTTGCGTCACAAGGTCTTAAAAAGCAGGTTATTGCTTCCTTTGCATGGCCGTTGATGCATTCACCCCAATAAGGAGCCTACTTTTCCCAATAACCTCAAGAGGTAAGGATGTCTGAATTTCTTGACACCTTCTGGTGCCTTATGCGTTACATCCTTCGATAGCTCAGCTGGTAGAGCGGAGGACTGTAGATGAGTTGTTGGGTATCCTTAGGTCGCTGGTTCGATTGCGCCTCCAAGGAGTGTGATTTTAAATTCAGAGCAAATATTTTCACATTTCCTATAGACCTCGTATTGGCAGTTAAAAAAGCCAATGGGTCAAGATCCAAATATATCACCTTACAGAGTGGAAAGAGCGTTTGTCATATTAGAGGCTTCTTTTTTACAAGCTTCAATAATTATGAAAACACTTGACGTTGGACTTCATACTTTTAATTTAAAGAAGAGACGGCTTGACCCCGACGTGATTTGAACACGCAACCTTCTGATCTGGAGTCAGACGCGCTACCGCTGCGCCACGAGGTCTTAAAAAACAGGTTATTGCTTCCTTTGCATGGCCTTTGACGCATTAACCACAAAAATGGAGCCTATTTTTCTCAATAACCTCGAGAGGTACGGATGTCTGATTTTCTTGGAAACTTTTCGTGCCTTACGCTTTTTCCATCCTTCGATAGCTCAGCTGGTAGAGCGGAGGACTGTAGATGAGTTGTTGGGTATCCTTAGTTCGCTGGTTCAATTCCGGCTCGAAGGAGTGTGATTTTATATTCAGATCAAATATTTTCACATTTCCTTTAGACTTCGTATTGGCAGTTAAAAAAAGCCAATGGGTCAAGATCCAAATATATCACTTTACAGAGTGGAAGGAGTGTTTGTCATATTAGAGGCTTCTTTTTTACAAGCTTCAATAATTATGAAAACAAAGCTGGATGAAAACACTTGACGTTGGACTTCATACTTTTAATGTAAAGAAGAGATGGCTTGACCCCAACGTGATTTGAACACGCAACCTTCTGATCTGGAGTCAGACGCGCTACCGTTGCGTCACAAGGACTTAAAAAGCAGGTTATTGCTTCCTTTGCATGGCCGTTGATGCATTCACCCCAATAAGGAGCCTACTTTTCCCAATAACCTCAAGAGGTACGGATGTCTGATTTTCTTGGAAACTTTTCGTGCCTTGCAATTTTTCATCCTTCGATAGCTCAGCTGGTAGAGCGAAGGACTGTAGATGAGTTGTTGGGTATCCTTAGCTTGCTGGTTCAATTCCGGCTCGAAGGAGTGTGATTTTAAATTCAGATCAAATATTTTCACATTTCCTTTAGACTTCGTATTGGCAGTTAAAAAAAGCCAATGGGTCAAGATCCAAGTATATATCATTTTACAGAGTGGAAGTAGTGTTTGTCATATTAGAGGCTTCTTTTTTACAGCTTCAATAATTATGAAAACGAAGCTGGATGAAAACGCTTGACGTTGGACTTCATACTGTTAATGTAAAGAAGAGATGGCTTGACCCCGACGTGATTTGAACACGCAACCTTCTGATCTGGAGTCAGACGCGCTACCATTGCGCCACGAGGTCTTAAAAAACAGGTTATTGCTTCCTTTGCATGGTCGTTGACGCATTCACCACAAAAAGGAGCCTATTTTTCCCAATAACCTCGAGAGGTACGGATGTCTGATTTTCTTGGAAACTTTTCGTGCCTTACGCTTTTTCCATCCTTCGATAGCTCAGCTGGTAGAGCGGAGGACTGTAGATGAGTTGTTGGGTATCCTTAGGTCGCTGGTTCAATTCCGGCTCGAAGGAGTGTGATTTTAAATTCAGATCAAATATTTTCACATTTCCTTTAGACTTCGTATTGGCAGTTAAAAAAAGCCAATGGGTCAAGATCCAAATATATCACCTTACAGAGTGGAAAGAGCGTTTGTCATATTAGAGGCTTCTTTTTTACACGCTTCAATATTTATGAAAACACTTGACGTTGGACTTCATACGTTTAATGTAAAGAAGAGATGGGTTGACGCCGACGTGATTTGAAAACGCAACCTTCTGATCTGGAGTCAGACGCGCTACCGTTGCGCCACGAGGTCTTAAAAAACAGGTTATTGCTTCCTTTGCATTGCCGTTGACGAATTCACCAGAAAAAGGAGCCTATTTTTCCCAATAACCTCGAGAGGTACGGATGTCTGAATTTCTTGACACCTTCTGGTGCCTTATGCGTTACATCCTTCGATGGCGGTACCTGACAACCACAAGTCTGTAAAATTAATCCAATAGTATGCCGACTTCTATCTTTTGAAAACCAATCACGTTACGACCTCTATCTTTTGAAAACCAATCACGTTACGACTTCTATCTTTTAAAAACCAATCACGTTACGACTTCTATCTTTTATAAATCAATCACGTTGCGATCTCTATTTTTCCGCGTCCAATGAAATGGCAAGGTCTAATGGCGGTACCTGACAACCACAAGTCTGTAAAATTAATCCAATAGTATGCCGACTTCTATCTTTTGAAAACCAATCACGTTACGACCTCTATCTTTTGAAAACCAATCACGTTACGACTTCTATCTTTTAAAAACCAATCACGTTACGACTTCTATCTTTTATAAATCAATCACGTTGCGATCTCTATTTTTCCGCGTCCAATGAAATGGCAAGGTCTATTTCTCATACACCAATCACGCACGTCCTCGCCAATTGCATGTAATCTCCGCTCAGGTAACGTTAAATTATTTACATTCCGCTCATGTATGTTATTTATATCTTGATATGAATGAAATGGTTTAGGATTTTTGTTCTTTAGGAATAGCAAGATTGGCCATGTAAATTAGCCTATGATTACCGCTTGATACTACGTAACGTCAACTGTCACTGATGTGTAAATACTATTACGACCGGAGCTAACGTAACTGTAAATATGTCGAATTTAACCGATTAACAAGTTTTCTCAATGAAAAAAAAATGCTTTTTATTGAATTGTAATAAGGTTCCACAGCTTTTTCCAAATGCGGCATTTGAACACACAAAATGAATTTGGAAAATGTTAATGTTTTGTTTAACTTTTACACGTATGTTATATGTTTGTACATATGTTATGACCAGTCAAAAGAAGTGAATGGATAAGTTTATACATTCAGGTTCATGCCCTTATCACATGGACACAGTTGAAAGACCACAATATGTTTAATCTGAGTATTTGTTTTAGTCAAATTAATCCATAATGCTATATATTTATTTATTTATTTATACTCATAAACGTGTTGTATGAGCCTAGGTCATTGAGACATACAGCCATAATAGAAAGATCTATCACAACTTGTTAAGACTCTATGTAATTGTTCTTATACTTTTATTCTCGTTATAATCTTATTATATGTATTTTTTTTATATTTGTACAAACATACACACATACATACAAACATTTATATATATATATATATATATATATATATATATATATATATATATATATATATATATATATATATATATATATATATATATATATATAAATGTTATATAATTGTTTTGACATTATATATATGACTGAATTGTGCAATTGAAATGTTTCCTCTTGGCATGAATATAGCCCCTGCTGCTGACATGGCATTAAATAATAAATAAATAAATCACAACATGTTATATGTAAGATAATATGTGTATTATAATGAACTTATAATCTGCTATAATATGGCGGTCGTTCTGGACCAGGAACACAACTAGCTATCATGAAATGAACACAACAGGAGGGTAAATGCTACAGGCTACAATGGCAGTTAGTGTAACGTGTTATGTAGTGTTTCAGGCAACGACATGGCTTCAGCTAAGTCTCACAAAGGCATGAGTAATGCTGAATGGCTTGCGCGTCTGGAGAGTTTTGCCCAAACAGGAGTTTGGCCATCTACACAGGGGAATAGACCTTCTCCCCGACAAAAAAGATGGCATGAGATGTATCAGAAGGTAAGTTATGCAGCTAGATTCATGGGCAAACTAACAAACTTTTTTGACAATACATTGTGGTATTTTTATTTATGTGTATGGTTAAGTAATTACATGTAAATACAATGTTATATTGATATAATTATGATGACTTATTGCTGTTTTGAGATCCAGTGTCAGAGGTATAATTCATGTTCACAGATAGAAAAGTGCCCTCTGCAAATGAGGGGACAGACCACTCTTCTGAAGGAAGCTCAGACATGTATTTGTGGCTTTCACAAGGTAACTTCAATTAGCCTGGTTCAAGTTGCATAAATAGATAGATGTGTTTGCAACATCAATGTGTCTTTATATCTAAAATCACATTAGGAAGACTGTTTTGTACTTTATGCATGTGTCACAGGTTCATCCACCAGTCACAGGGGAAGCATCACAGAGCACCCCGGCCCAAAGCACACCCTCTGTCAGCGATGTGTCATGTCCTGCAAAGAGACCTAAACTGACATTGTCAATGGTAAGCAGACCACACTATTGCATGCATCACTGCAGATACTGAAACATCTCAACCTTTAACTATAGTGTTAGGGTTTTGTTATCACTAACCATGACAAATCTTTTTAGTTTGAAAAGTCAAGGTTTGGAGGCTCACATGTGGCAGCAGCAAAACCTAATTTGAGCACCCAGAGGAAAACCTCTCAGGTTAATATTAAAAGACATCAAGACTTTTATAATGTCATCATGACTTTATCACTATGTAATTTTAATGTATTAAAAACATGGCAATCCCCTTAATAAATTATTCATAATGTTTGACTCCACAGATGTTAGAGCACTCCAGTTCAGCTACAGTTTCATGTCCACCCTCTGATCCTCATCCTCCTCCATCCCCCAAACCTCATCAGCCCGTCATCCAGTCCTCCTCTTCCTTCTTCCTTCCTCCACCTCAGAGTTCACAATGCATCAAAAAAACAGCAACGCCATCAACTGTTTCTGAGAATACTGTTGTGAGGAGCCCAGTAAGATCTCATTCAAAATATATACATGTCTTCATCATTTAATGCTCTCTTAGCTTTTATTTAAACCAGTGTTTTTTATAATATCAGCAGGTCTCATCTCAGCCAGAAGATCTCCCCCTTCTGTGGCCACAGACAATGCCACAGCAAGACCAGAAGTGGGTGTCAGAAGCACTTTTTAGGGTTGGTGCAAAGGGAAAGCTGGAGCTGCGTGAAAACCTACAGTTGTGGTATCACCCCCCACCACCAGCCCTGTTGTACCACCAAGCTCCAACACCTGATAGGTTTTTTTCACAGCGTCTCTTGCTCTGGATGCCATATAAGCTGTGGAAGGTGCGGCTCCAGTGTACTAACCCTGCCTGTGCCAGGCAACAGCTGTGTGGTGGTGGACTGCACAGGAGGGTACGACAGGTGTTAGACATTGACAGATACTACAACCTGGTGACAGAGACCCTGATCTGCACCAGGTGTAGAACCAGCTATCTGTCCTGGAGTCAAGCTGTGCTGCAGCAGTTGGACCTGGCCCATCGATCTGAATTCAGGGTCATCCTCACACGCAAGTAATTATTTTGCAGTCATTTTCACTTATGTGCTACCCTTTCTGATAAATATTTCCTACAATAATTAGATACCTTATAATAAGATACTTAAATGAATGCTTTTTTCCAAGGTATGCCTGTGACATTCGGGTTCTTCGCTTGCTGCGTGAGAGGGGCATGGGGAATGGCCCAGTGAGGATCATCGGCCAGCTGAGAGAGAACCACAGTGAGGAGTGGTTGAAACGTGCGCTTCGGTACACATCAGAGTGTGTGGCCTTTTTTGATAATCGTGGCCTGCATCCGCTGCACTTCCAGGAGCCACCACCACTTGCTTCAGTACCCAGCTACAAATGGCTCCTCACTGTATATAGTCAGGACATTCTCAACAGGCTCGATCACATAAAGGCCAGCATAACATCCACGTATGGATCAATCTTAAAAATGGATTCAACTAAGAAGGTCAGATAAGCTGCTTAATTGACTGTACCCTTATCTATAATGTATTGTTAGACCAAGAGAGCTTTATTTTTTTCAGTGTAACTGATTTGGATGCATGTTGTATTATTTGCTATGCTTATTGTTTCTTTCAGATCACCAAGAAGTTGAGTGGGCCTGCGAAAGGCACAGCACAGTGGCTTACCTCAGTGGGCAATGAGATAGGTCAGGTGCTGATGAGTGTCCTGACTGCGAATGAAGGGGCTGGGTTAGACCTCATGGCTGCAGGGCTCATGGAGCGATACCGGAGTGCTGGTGTTGATCCTCCCACTATCATTTATGTGGACTGTGATTGTTGCAAGAAAGTGGGAGAGACTAAATTGAAGAGGCGGTTCAGCGGCTGGCCAGATGTCATCGTCCGCCTAGACATTTGGCATTTTATGCGACGTCTGGCAGTAGGGTGCACCACTGACGCCCACCAGTTGTACCCTACTTTTATGGCAAGGCTGTCATCCTGTATTTTTGAGTGGGATGCAGGGGATCTCACTCTGCTGAGACAGGCCAAAAGGGAGCAACTCATCCAACAGGGCTGGCCTACTCTGTCGGAGGCAGAACTGGACCATCATTTAACTAAAGCTGAGCTGCTCCAGCACTGCAGGAGGAGAACACGGGGAGAAGAAACCACTTTCCGCCTCCTTGATATGCTCATCAGAGAGCTCATGGGTGGCAAGGGGAATGATGCTCTTGGTGTTCCTCTACTTGACAGTGTGAGAATGCAGCACATCTGGAATGTCCAGAGGCGGCACATCACCTGTATCCAAGACCCTCCAAATGTGCCGCTCTATACTGAAACTGGAACTACAAGCAAGGGTGGGGTGGTTCTAAAAACTTATCGTTGTGCCAGAGGCTCCACATCCCTGGAATCATTTCACTGCCACCTAAGCAGATTTATTCCAGGTTTGCATTGTCCGAATATACCACATTTTGCCACTAATTCCTGTTTATCAAGATATTTGCAGATTAAATTTTATGTTTTGCATTTTCTCAAAGCAATATTTGGCTTTCTATTTCTTTTTCTAGGGAACAGCGCAAACAGCCTGAACTTCCAGATTTATCTCCTGGAAGGTTTATTACGCTGGAATCAGGACCGGGCTGAAGCTGCTGTTGCAGATGGAGGTTCAACTCTGCGCTCTTACACAGGGGAGCTGGTTTACTCTGTCAATGAGAACTACAATAAGTTGTATGGCAGGAAATTGGTCCCTAGCTTCACTCCACCTGCAGTATACACAGGTAAAAATATTTTGATAAATGCAGCTCATGATGTAGCATGTTTTTGGTAAAATTACAAGTGCTTTTGGACAATAATAATGTAATTTTGACATATCAGAGAAAAATTATACTACCAGAATATTTATACATTATTCTGTGTTCTAGGTTTCAGGGCAGAAAATAAAATACATAGTAGAATATAGAGTAATCCTGTCTTTTTATGATACCCTCTGAATTAGATATATATTGTTCATACAGAAGTGGACAACAAAATATTTACTGCATTTCTAAATAAACCTTTCTGCATAATTTCCATTAAAAATGTTTCCTGTTACAAATATTTCCTCAGGGGAGCTCATTGGAGTACAGTACTTGTTGAGGCAGAATAGTCAGCCCCTGGAGGACATGTGCCCTACCTCTGATAGGACCTCTCAATTGCTGGAGGAGATAGATGTGGAGGAGCAAGTGGAAAAGGATGAGGGTTTCATTGATTTCTTTGGAGAGGAAGCCACAGTGGCAAATCTTGTGGCATCAGATGATTTAGTCCTTTCAGGTCCACCAGTTCTACCAGCTGCACCAGTTCCCAGTGTCCAGGCTCCTACAGCTGCACCACTGCCCAGTGTCAAAATTCCACCACTGCCCATTGTCCAGACTCCACCACTGCCCAGTGTCCAGACTCCACCACTGCCCAGTGTCCAGACTCCACCATTGCCCAGTGTCCAGACTCCACCATTGCCCAGTGTCCAAACTCCACCACTGCCCAGTGTCCAGGCTCCACCACTGCTCAGAGTCCGGGCTCCTTCAACTGCACCAGTGCCCAGTGTAGCTGCATCACTGCTCAGTGTCCAGGCTCCACCATTGTTCAGAGTCCGGGCTCCTTCAGCTGCACCAGTGCCCAGTGTAGCTGCACCACTGCCCAGTGTCCAGACTCCACCACTGCCCAGTGTCCAGGCTCCACCACTGCTCAGAGTCCGGGCTCCTTCAGCTGCACCAGTGCCCAGTGTAGCTGCACCACTGCCCAGTGTCCAGGCTCCACCACTGCTCAGAGTCCGGGCTCCTTCAGCTGCACCAGTGCCCAGTGTAGCTGCACCACTGCCCAGTGTCCAGACTCCACCACTGCCCAGTGTCCAGGCTCCACCACTGCTCAGAGTCCGGGCTCCTTCAGCTGCACCAGTGCCCAGTGTAGCTGCACCACTGCCCAGTGTCCAGGCTCCACCACTGCTCAGAGTCCGGGCTCCTTCAGCTGCACCAGTACCCAGTGTCCAGGATCCTTTAGATACACCAGTGCCCTCAGCAATGGTAAAATTTCCTTTTCTATACGAATTGTCACTCATTTAGTTATCTGCCATTAAGCCGTAAACTTACTTAACAGCATGTAAATACCTAACCAACAGTTATATATTTCCAGGCTGTTGACGAACACTGCATTCCTGGAATGGACCGGGTGGATGCGTTGGCAGAGTGTCTGGTGGAGCTGCGCACACAGACAAGCCTCACACTTACCAACCAACAAGTTGCGACCATTGTGGGTCTGTGGCAGAACCTGGACAAATTTGATAAAGACAGGGTGGTGTATGCTGCTCGTCATCAAGACAGGCTACTTACAGGACGTTTTAGGTCCCCAAAAAAGAAAGCTGTCTTCACTCCTGGTGTCGACAGCACAAAAAGGTGTGTTTTGGGTTCTAGCGGCTCTCCAGCACAGTGGCCTAATTGCTGTCGCCTTGTTGAAATGATTTTCATAAGGTTATGTAACATCCACCGAAGCCCCAAGAAACAGCGGACAGAATGTCTGTCTAGATGGGATCTCATTCTTCGTGATTACAGAAAAATTCGGCAGCTAATCCTGAGCAATGGAACGGTGATGAGTGACACAACCCTTCAGCTAGTTGAGGTAAATCAGAGGACCCTTACGACATGGCACAATAACCGTTTAAAGGGTCAGGAGGTCTCCTTGCTGTTGCAAGGGCTGGACCTTCCAGAGGCACGTCCAGTGGCTTTGGATGTTTTGCCTCCAGCACGAGTACAGCCTGTTGTGCCTCCACAATATAGCCACCAGTTGCATACCTACCAGATGCCACCAGACACAGCTGGACAGGCAAAGACAAAGTTTAGAAAGATTGCGCCCTCAGCTACCTGTACATCTGCCACAGCAACTTCAATCTGGCCATCAGCCGTACACCCTCAGCGTTCAGCCACGTCCAGCCAGCTAAGGACAATTTGTCCCAGGCCGACAGCACCACACCCATTGGTTCCTGACACACCCACTGCCCCTGTTGTGTCTCAGATGTTTCTGGTGCCCTGCCCAGCCCCATTTTCCACCATTAAACCTGGAGCAATTTCCTCTGAGCCACCTGCAAATGACACAGCCACTCCAACCAAACGATCGTACAATCGCACTGTAAAAGCAAATTCGTGCAGAAAGTGTGGCCAATTTCGTACTCAAGAAACTGGCCATAGCCAGTACAAAGGCAAAATATATTGCCCTAATAAAGAAACAATTACAAAGGAGCAGTGGTTACAGATTATGAGAAGATAACTCATTTATTTATGTGTGATACATTCATTTTGTTCTCTTGGTTGGATCTGTTCTGTTTTTTATCTTCCAGCCATATTTAATGTTAAAGAGTTATACTGTGCACTTTTTTTTATCTTGTATTATTATTATTATTATTATTATTATTATTATAAACATGTGGGTATGTATGTGAATACACTATAATACATATGGAAATATATATACATATTAAATAAAGTTAAACTATTATTATTATTATTATAGAAAGGTTTATGTGTAGAGGAAGCAGTATAAAGTAAAATACCAAAATGTGTAGATTTTGATGTATATATTTATATATTTTTTTGTACTTATTTTATATAGCGTGTGCACTTAAAATTCTTAATTTTATATTGAATTTAGTACTTTTCCTACATTTTTTTAAATATGTATATAGTTAATAAATATATTTCTCTTTGACTGGTGTGTTGTATTTATTTGTTTTATTGAATGTAATGACATTCAGTTTACAGTTAAATTCAGTGTCACGTGTAGCTTTGCAGTAAGTAATATGATACAATAAAGTGTGAATGCCGTAATAAGGAGGTTATTTTGTCCCTACTGCCACAGGAAATGATTGCCTTAATAAATGCACTTTGACTAATGATAATGATAATGAGAATAAAATAAAAATCAATCTTAGAAACGAAATAATTATTAAATCAAAAACATTACTGTCAAAATCAATCTTAGAAACGAAACAATAATTAAATTCAAATACATTACTTTTAAAATCAAACTTGGACACGAAACAATCGATTTACGATTTTTAACAAATACACGCATAACTTTATGTGACAGCGTGGATTCGAACCTACGATTTCCTGAATTTCTCGCGCTTCTCTTCCTCTCTCTCCCCTCTTCCCCCCCTTCTTATACAGACAATTGTTCCCCAGCTTTGGCGGAGCTGGTAGAGCGGATGACTGTAGATGAGTTGTTGGGTATCCTTAGGTCGCTGGTTCAATTCCGGCTCGAAGGAGTGTGATTTTAAATTCAGATCAAATATTTTCACATTTCCTTTAGACCTCGTATTGGCAGTTAAAAAAGCCAATGGGTCAAGATCCAAATATATCACCTTACAGAGTGGAAGGAGCGTTTGTCATATTAGAGGCTTCTTTTTTACACGCTTCAATAATTATGAAAACACTTGACGTTGGACTTCATACGTTTAATGTAAAAAAGAGACGGCTTGACCCCGACGTGATTTGAACACGCAACCTTCTGATCTGGAGTCAGACTCGCTACTGTTGTGCCACAAGGTCTTAAAAAGCAGGTTATTGCTTCCTTTGCATGGCCGTTGATGCATTCACCACAAAAAGGAGCCTATTTTTCTGAATAACCTCGAGAGGTACGGATGTCTGATTTTCTTTTAAACTTTTCGTGCCTTACGCTTTTTCCATCCTTCGATAGTTCAGCTGGTAGAGCGGAGGACTGTAGATGAGTTGTTGGGTATCCTTAGGTCGCTGGTTCAATTCCAGCTCGAAGGAGTGTGATTTTAAATTCAGATCAAATATTTTCACATTTCCTTTAGACTTCGTATTGGCAGTTAAAAAAAGCCAATGGGTCAAGATCCAAATATATCACTTTACAGAGTGGAAGGAGTGTTTGTCATATTAGAGGCTTCTTTTTTACAAGCTTCAATAATTATGAAAACAAAGCTGGATGAAAACACTTGACGTTGGACTTCATACTTTTAATGTAAAGAAGAGACGGCTTGACCCCGACGTGATTTGAACACGCAACCTTCTGATCTGGAGTCAGACGCGCTACCGTTGCGCCACGAGGTCTTAAAAAACAGGTTATTGCTTCCTTTGCATGGCCGTTGATGCATTCACCCCAATAAGGAGCCTACTTTTCCCAATAACCTCAAGAGGTACGGATGTCTGATTTTCTTGGAAACTTTTCGTGCCTTACGATTTTTCCATCCTTCTATAGCTCAGCTGGTAGAGCGAAGGACTGAAGATGAGTTGTTGGGTATCCTTAGGTCGCTGGTTCGATTGCGGCTCCAAGGAGTGTGATTTTAAATTCAGAGCAAATATTTTCACATTTCCTTTAGACCTCGTATTGGCAGTTAAAAAAGCCAATGGTTCAAGATCCAAATATATCACTTTACAGAGTGGAAGGAGCGTTTGTCATATTAGAGGCTTCTTTTTTACACGCTTCAATAATTATGAAAACAATTGACGTTGGACTTCATACTTTTAATGTAAAGAAGAGACGGCTTGACCCCGACGTGATTTGAACACGCAACCTTCTGATCTGGAGCCAGACGCGCTACCATTGCGCCACGAGGTCTTAAAAAACAGGTTATTGCTTCCTTTGCATGGTCGTTGACGCATTCACCACAAAAAGGAGCCTATTTTTCCCAATAACCTCGAGAAGTACGGATGTCTGAATTTCTTGACACCTTCTGGTGCCTTATGCGTTACATCCTTCGATAGCTCAGCTGGTAGAGCGGAGGACTGTAGATGAGTTGTTGGGTATCCTTAGGTCGCTGGTTCAATTCCGGCTCGAAGGAGTGTGATTTTAAATTCAGATCAAATATTTTCACATTTCCTTTAGACTTCGTATTGGCAGATAAAAAAAGCCAATGGGTGAAGATCCAAATATATCACCTTACAGAGTGGAAAGAGCGTTTGTCATATTAGAGGCTTCTTTTTTACACGCTTCAATAATTATGAAAACACTTGACGTTGGACTTCATACGTTTAATGTAAAGAAGAGACGGCTTGACCCCGACGTGATTTGAACACGCAACCTTCTGATCTGGAGTCAGACGCGCTACCGTTGCACCACGAGGTCTTAAAAAACATATTATTGCTTCCTTTGCATGGCCGTTGATGCATTCACCCCAATAAGGAGCCTACTTTTCCCAATAACCTCAAGAGGTACGGATGTCTGATTTTCTTGGAAACTTTTCGTGCCTTACGCTTTTTCCATCCTTCGATAGCTCAGCTGGTAGAGCGGAGGACTGTAGATGAGTTGTTGGGTATCCTTAGGTCGCTGGTTCAATTCCGGCTCGAAGGAGTGTGATTTTGAATTCAGATCAAATATTTTCACATTTCCTTTAGACTTCGTATTGGCAGTTAAAAAAAGCCAATGGGTCAAGATCCAAATACATCACTTTACAGAGTGGAAGGAGTGTTTGTCATATTAGAGGCTTCTTTTTTACAAGCTTCAATAATTATGAAAACAAAGCTGGATGAAAACACTTGACGTTGGACTTCATACTTTTAATGTAAAGAAGAGACGGCTTGACCCCAACGTGATTTGAACACGCAACCTTCTGATCTGGAGTCAGACGCGCTACCGTTGCGTCACAAGGTCTTAAAAAGCAGGTTATTGCTTCCTTTGCATGGCCGTTGATGCATTCACCCCAATAAGGAGCCTACTTTTCCCAATAACCTCAAGAGGTACGGATGTCTGATTTTCTTGGAAACTTTTCGTGCCTTACAATTTTCCATCCTTCGATAGCTCAGCTGGTAGAGCGAAAGACTGTAGATGAGTTGTTGGGTATCCTTAGGTCGCTGGTTCAATTCCGGCTCTAAGGAGTGTGATTTTAAATTCAGATCAAATATTTTCACATTTCCTTTAGACTTCGTATTGGCAGTTCAAAAAAGCCAATGGGTCAAGATCCAAATATATAACTTTACAGAGTGGAAGTAGTGTTTGTCATATTAGAGGCTTCTTTTTTACAGCTTCAATAATTATGAAAACGAAGCTGGATGAAAACGCTTGACGTTGGACTTCATACTTTTAATGTAAAGAAGAGATGGCTTGACCCCGACGTGATTTGAACACGCAACCTTCTGATCTGGAGTCAGACGCGCTACCATTGCGCCACGAGGTCTTAAAAAACAGGTTATTGCTTCCTTTGCATGGTCGTTGACGCATTCACCACAAAAATGAGCCTATTTTTCCCAATAACCTCGAGAGGTAAGGATGTCTGAATTTCTTGACACCTTCTGGTGCCTTATGCGTTACATCCTTCGATAGCTCAGCTGGTAGAGCGGAGGACTGTAGATGAGTTGTTGGGTATCCTTAGGTCGCTGGTTCGATTGCGCCTCCAAGGAGTGTGATTTTAAATTCAGAGCAAATATTTTCACATTTCCTATAGACCTCGTATTGGCAGTTAAAAAAGCCAATGGGTCAAGATCCAAATATATCACCTTACAGAGTGGAAAGAGCGTTTGTCATATTAGAGGCTTCTTTTTTACAAGTTTCAATAATTATGAAAACACTTGACGTTGGACTTCATACTTTTAATTTAAAGAAGAGACGGTTTGACCCCGACGTGATTTGAACACGCAACCTTCTGATCTGGAGTCAGACGCGCTACCGTTGCGCCACGAGGTCTTAAAAAACAGGTTATTGCTTCCTTTACATGGCCGTTGACGCATTCACCACAAAAATGGAGCCTATTTTTCTCAATAACCTCGAGAGGTACGGATGTCTGATTTTCTTGGAAACTTTTCGTGCCTTACGCTTTTTCCATCCTTCGATAGCTCAGCTGGTAGAGCGGAGGACTGTAGATGAGTTGTTGGGTATCCTTAGGTCGCTGGTTCGATTGCGGCTCCAAGGAGTGTGATTTTAAATTCAGAGCAAATATTTTCACATTTCCTATAGACCTCGTATTGGCAGTTAAAAAAGCCAATGGGTCAAGATCCAAATATATCACCTTACAGAGTGGAAAGAGCGTTTGTCATATTAGAGGCTTCTTTTTTACAAGCTTCAATAATTATGAAAACACTTGACGTTGGACTTCATACTTTTAATTTAAAGAAGAGACGTGCCTTACGATTTTTCCATCCTTCTATAGCTCAGCTGCTAGAGCGAAGGACTGAAGATGAGTTGTTGGGTATCCTTAGGTCGCTGGTTCGATTGCGGCTCCAAGGAGTGTGATTTTAAATTCAGAGCAAATATTTTCACATTTCCTTTAGACCTCGTATTGGCAGTTAAAAAAGCCAATGGGTCAAGATCCAAATATATCACCTTACAGAGTGGAAGGAGCGTTTGTCATATTAGAGGCTTCTTTTTTACACGCTTCAATAATTATGAAAACAATTGACGTTGGACTTCATACTTTTAATGTAAAGAAGAGACGGCTTGACCCCGACGTGATTTGAACACGCAACCTTCTGATCTGGAGTCAGACGCGCTACCGTTGCGCCACGAGGTCTTAAAAAACAGGTTATTGCTTCCTTTGCATGGCCGTTGACGCATTCACCACAAAAATTGAGCCTATTTTTCTCAATAACCTCGAGAGGTACGGATGTCTGATTTTCTTGGAAACTTTTCGTGCCTTGCGCTTTTTCCATCCTTCGATAGCTCAGCTGGTAGAGCGGAGGACTGTAGATGAGTTGTTGGGTATCCTTAGGTCGCTGGTTCAATTCCGGCTCGAAGGAGTGTGATTTTAAATTCAGATCAAATATTTTCACATTTCCTTTAGACTTCATATTGGCAGTTAAAAAAAGCCAATGGGTCAAGATCCAAATATATCACTTTACAGAGTGGAAGGAGTGTTTGTCATATTAGAGGCTTCTTTTTTACAAGCTTCAATAATTATGAAAACAAAGCTGGATGAAAACACTTGACGTTGGACTTCATACTTTTAATGTAAAGAAGAGACGGCTTGACCCCGACGTGATTTGAACACGCAACCTTCTGATCTGGAGCCAGACGCGCTACCATTGCGCCACGAGGTCTTAAAAAACAGGTTATTGCTTCCTTTGCATGGTCGTTGACGCATTCACCACAAAAAGGAGCCTATTTTTCCCAATAACCTCGAGAAGTACGGATGTCTGAATTTCTTGACACCTTCTGGTGCCTTATGCGTTACATCCTTCGATAGCTCAGCTGGTAGAGCGGAGGACTGTAGATGAGTTGTTGGGTATCCTTAGGTCGCTGGTTCAATTCCGGCTCGAAGGAGTGTGATTTTAAATTCAGATCAAATATTTTCACATTTCCTTTAGACTTCGTATTGGCAGATAAAAAAAGCCAATGGGTGAAGATCCAAATATATCACCTTACAGAGTGGAAAGAGCGTTTGTCATATTAGAGGCTTCTTTTTTACACGCTTCAATAATTATGAAAACACTTGACGTTGGACTTCATACGTTTAATGTAAAGAAGAGACGGCTTGACCCCGACGTGATTTGAACACGCAACCTTCTGATCTGGAGTCAGACGCGCTACCGTTGCACCACAAGGTCTTAAAAAACATATTATTGCTTCCTTTGCATGGCCGTTGATGCATTCACCCCAATAAGGAGCCTACTTTTCCCAATAACCTCAAGAGGTACGGATGTCTGATTTTCTTGGAAACTTTTCGTGCCTTACGCTTTTTCCATCCTTCGATAGCTCAGCTGGTAGAGCGGAGGACTGTAGATGAGTTGTTGGGTATCCTTAGGTCGCTGGTTCAATTCCGGCTCGAAGGAGTGTGATTTTGAATTCAGATCAAATATTTTCACATTTCCTTTAGACTTCGTATTGGCAGTTAAAAAAAGCCAATGGGTCAAGATCCAAATACATCACTTTACAGAGTGGAAGGAGTGTTTGTCATATTAGAGGCTTCTTTTTTACAAGCTTCAATAATTATGAAAACAAAGCTGGATGAAAACACTTGACGTTGGACTTCATACTTTTAATGTAAAGAAGAGATGGCTTGACCCCAACGTGATTTGAACACGCAACCTTCTGATCTGGAGTCAGACCCGCTACCGTTGCGTCACAAGGTCTTAAAAAGCAGGTTATTGCTTCCTTTGCATGGCCGTTGATGCATTCACCCCAATAAGGAGCCTACTTTTCCCAATAACCTCAAGAGGTACGGATGTCTGATTTTCTTGGAAACTTTTCGTGCCTTACAATTTTCCATCCTTCGATAGCTCAGCTGGTAGAGCGAAAGACTGTAGATGAGTTGTTGGGTATCCTTAGGTCGCTGGTTAATTCCGGCTCGAAGGAGTGTGATTTTGAATTCAGATCAAATATTTTCACATTTCCTTTAGACTTCGTATTGGCAGTTAAAAAAAGCCAATGGGTCAAGATCCAAATACATCACTTTACAGAGTGGAAGGAGTGTTTGTCATATTAGAGGCTTCTTTTTTACAAGCTTCAATAATTATGAAAACAAAGCTGGATGAAAACACTTGACGTTGGACTTCATACTTTTAATGTAAAGAAGAGACGGCTTGACCCCAACGTGATTTGAACACGCAACCTTCTGATCTGGAGTCAGACGCGCTACCGTTGCGTCACAAGGTCTTAAAAAGCAGGTTATTGCTTCCTTTGCATGGCCGTTGATGCATTCACCCCAATAAGGAGCCTACTTTTCCCAATAACCTCAAGAGGTAAGGATGTCTGAATTTCTTGACACCTTCTGGTGCCTTATGCGTTACATCCTTCGACAGCTCAGCTGGTAGAGCGGAGGACTGTAGATGAGTTGTTGGGTATCCTTAGGTCGCTGGTTCGATTGCGCCTCCAAGGAGTGTGATTTTAAATTCAGAGCAAATATTTTCACATTTCCTATAGACCTCGTATTGGCAGTTAAAAAAGCCAATGGGTCAAGATCCAAATATATCACCTTACAGAGTGGAAAGAGCGTTTGTCATATTAGAGGCTTCTTTTTTACAAGCTTCAATAATTATGAAAACACTTGACGTTGGACTTCATACTTTTAATTTAAAGAAGAGACGGCTTGACCCCGACGTGATTTGAACACGCAACCTTCTGATCTGGAGTCAGACGCGCTACCGTTGCGCCACGAGTTCTTAAAAAACAGGTTATTGCTTCCTTTCCATGGCCGTTGACGCATTCACCACAAAAATGGAGCCTATTTTTCTCAATAACCTCGAGAGGTACGGATGTCTGATTTTCTTGGAAACTTTTTGTACCTTACGCTTTTTCCGTCCTTCGATAGCTCAGCTGGTAGAGCGGAGGACTGTAGATGAGTTGTTGGGTATCCTTAGGTCGCTGGTTCAATTCCGGCTCGAAGGAGTGTGATTTTAAATTCAGATCAAATATTTTCGAATTTCCTTTAGACTTCGTATTGGCAGTTAAAAAAAGCCAATGGGTCAAGATCCAAATATATCACTTTACAGAGTGGAAGGAGTGTTTGTCATGTTAGAGGCTTCTTTTTTACAAGCTTCAATAATTATGAAAACAAAGCTGGATGAAAACACTTGATGTTGGACTTCATACTTTTAATGTAAAGAAGAGACGGCTTGACCCCGACGTGATTTGAACACGCAACCTTCTGATCTGGAGTCAGACGCGCTACCGCTGCGCCACGAGGTCTTAAAAAACAGGTTATTGCTTCCTTTGCATGGCCTTTGACGCATTAACCACAAAAATGGAGCCTATTTTTCTCAATAACCTCGAGAGGTACGGATGTCTGATTTTCTTGGAAACTTTTCGTGCCTTACGATTTTTCCATCCTTCTATAGCTCAGCTGCTAGAGCGAAGGACTGAAGATGAGTTGTTGGGTATCCTTAGGTCGCTGGTTCGATTGCGGCTCCAAGGAGTGTGATTTTAAATTCAGAGCAAATATTTTCACATTTCCTTTAGACCTCGTATTGGCAGTTAAAAAAGCCAATGGGTCAAGATCCAAATATATCACCTTACAGAGTGGAAGGAGCGTTTGTCATATTAGAGGCTTCTTTTTTACACGCTTCAATAATTATGAAAAACAATTGACGTTGGACTTCATACTTTTAATGTAAAGAAGAGACGGCTTGACCCCGACGTGATTTGAACACGCAACCTTCTGATCTGGAGTCAGACGCGCTACCGTTGCGCCACGAGGTCTTAAAAAACAGGTTATTGCTTCCTTTGCATGGCCGTTGACGCATTCACCACAAAAATGGAGCCTATTTTTCTCAATAACCTCGAGAGGTACGGATGTCTGATTTTCTTGGAAACTTTTCGTGCCTTGCGCTTTTTCCATCCTTCGATAGCTCAGCTGGTAGAGCGGAGGACTGTAGATGAGTTGTTGGGTATCCTTAGGTCGCTGGTTCAATTCCGGCTCGAAGGAGTGTGATTTTAAATTCAGATCAAATATTTTCACATTTCCTTTAGACTTCATATTGGCAGTTAAAAAAAGCCAATGGGTCAAGATCCAAATATATCACTTTACAGAGTGGAAGGAGTGTTTGTCATATTAGAGGCTTCTTTTTTACAAGCTTCAATAATTATGAAAACAAAGCTGGATGAAAACACTTGACGTTGGACTTCATACTTTTAATGTAAAGAAATGACGGCTTGACCCCGACGTGATTTGAACACGCAACCTTCTGATCTGGAGTCAGACGCGCTACCATTGCGCCACGAGGTCTTAAAAAACAGGTTATTGCTTCCTTTGCATGGCCGTTGATGCATTCACCCCAATAAGGAGCCTACTTTTCCCAATAACCTCAAGAGGTACGGATGTCTGATTTTCTTGGAAACTTTTTGTGCCTTAAGATTTTTCCATCCTTCTATAGCTCAGCTGGTAGAGCGAAGGACTGAAGATGAGTTTTTGGGTATCCTTAGGTCGCTGGTTCGATTGCGGCTCCAAGGAGTGTGATTTTAAATTCAGAGCAAATATTTTCACATTTCCTTTAGACCTCGTATTGGCAGTTAAAAAAGCCAATGGGTCAAGATCCAAATATATCACCTTACAGAGTGGAAGGAGCGTTTGTCATATTAGAGGCTTCTTTTTTACACGCTTCAATAATTATGAAAACACTTGACGTTGGACTTCATACGTTTAATGTAAAAAAGAGACGGCTTGACCCCGACGTGATTTGAACACGCAACCTTCTGATCTGGAGTCAGACTCGCTACTGTTGTGCCACAAGGTCTTAAAAAGCAGGTTATTGCTTCCTTTGCATGGCCGTTGATGCATTCACCACAAAAAGGAGCCTATTTTTCTCAATAACCTCGAGAGGTACGGATGTCTGATTTTCTTGGAAACTTTTCGTGCCTTACGCTTTTTCCATCCTTCGATAGCTCAGCTGGTAGAGCGGAGGACTGTAGATGAGTTGTTGGGTATCCTTAGGTCGCTGGTTCGATTGCGGCTCCAAGGAGTGTGATTTTAAATTCAGAGCAAATATTTTCACATTTCCTATAGACCTCGTATTGGCAGTTAAAAAAGCCAATGGGTCAAGATCCAAATATATCACCTTACAGAGTGGAAAGAGCGTTTGTCATATTAGAGGCTTCTTTTTTACAAGCTTCAATAATTATGAAAACACTTGACGTTGGACTTCATACTTTTAATTTAAAGAAGAGACGTGCCTTACGATTTTTCCATCCTTCTATAGCTCAGCTGGTAGAGCGAAGGACTGAAGATGAGTTGTTGGGTATCCTTAGGTCGCTGGTTCGATTGCGGCTCCAAGGAGTGTGATTTTAAATTCAGAGCAAATATTTTCACATTTCCTTTAGACCTCGTATTGGCAGTTAAAAAAACCAGTGGGTCAAGATCCAAATATATCACCTTACAGAGTGGAAGGAGCGTTTGTCATATTAGAGGCTTCTTTTTTACACGCTTCAATAATTATGAAAACACTTGACGTTGGACTTCATACTTTTAATGTAAAGAAGAGACGGCTTGACCCTGACGTGATTTGAACACGCAACCTTCTGATCTGGAGTCAGACGCGCTACCGTTGCGCCACGAGGTCTTAAAAAACAGGTTATTGCTTCCTTTGCATGGCCGTTGACGCATTCACCACAAAAATGGAGCCTATTGTTCTCAATAACCTCGAGAGGTACGGATGTCTGATTTTCTTGGAAACTTTTCATGGCTTACGCTTTTTCCATCCTTCGATAGCTCAGCTGGTAGAGCGGAGGACTGTAGATGAGTTGTTGGGTATCCTTAGGTCGCTGGTTCAATTCCGGCTGGAAGGAGTGTGATTTTAAATTCAGATCAAATATTTTCACATTTCCTTTAGACTTCATATTGGCAGTTAAAAAAAGCCAATGGGTCAAGATCCAAATATATCACTTTACAGAGTGGAAGGAGTGTTTGTCATATTAGAGGCTTCTTTTTTACAAGCTTCAATAATTATGAAAAAAAAAAAAAGAAGAAAACACTTGACGTTGGACTTCATACTTTTAATGTAAAGAAGAGAAGGCTTGACCCCGACGTGATTTGAACACGCAACCTTCTGATCTGGAGTCAGACGCGCTACCATTGCGCCACGAGGTCTTAAAAAACAGGTTATTGCTTCCTTTGCATGGCCGTTGATGCATTCACCCCAATAAGGAGCCTACTTTTCCCAATAACCTCAAGAGGTACGGATGTCTGATTTTCTTGGAAACTTTTCGTGCCTTACGATTTTTCCATCCTTCTATAGCTCAGCTGCTAGAGCGAAGGACTGAAGATGAGTTGTTGGGTATCCTTAGGTCGCTGGTTCGATTGCGGCTCCAAGGAGTGTGATTTTAAATTCAGAGCAAATATTTTCACATTTCCTTTAGACCTCGTATTGGCAGTTAAAAAAGCCAATGGGTCAAGATCCAAATATATCACCTTACAGAGTGGAAGGAGCGTTTGTCATATTAGAGGCTTCTTTTTTACACGCTTCAATAATTATGAAAACAATTGACGTTGGACTTCATACTTTTAATGTAAAGAAGAGACGGCTTGACCCCGACGTGATTTGAACACGCAACCTTCTGATCTGGAGTCAGACGCGCTACCGTTGCGCCACGAGGTCTTAAAAAACAGGTTATTGCTTCCTTTGCATGGCCGTTGACGCATTCACCACAAAAATGGAGCCTATTTTTCTCAATAACCTCGAGAGGTACGGATGTCTGATTTTCTTGGAAACTTTCGTGCCTTGCGCTTTTTCCATCCTTCGATAGCTCAGCTGGTAGAGCGGAGGACTGTAGATGAGTTGTTGGGTATCCTTAGGTCGCTGGTTCAATTCCGGCTCGAAGGAGTGTGATTTTAAATTCAGATCAAATATTTTCACATTTCCTTTAGACTTCATATTGGCAGTTAAAAAAAGCCAATGGGTCAAGATCCAAATATATCACTTTACAGAGTGGAAGGAGTGTTTGTCATATTAGAGGCTTCTTTTTTACAAGCTTCAATAATTATGAAAACAAAGCTGGATGAAAACACTTGACGTTGGACTTCATACTTTTAATGTAAAGAAATGACGGCTTGACCCCGACGTGATTTGAACACGCAACCTTCTGATCTGGAGTCAGACGCGCTACCATTGCGCCACGAGGTCTTAAAAAACAGGTTATTGCTTCCTTTGCATGGCCGTTGATGCATTCACCCCAATAAGGAGCCTACTTTTCCCAATAACCTCAAGAGGTACGGATGTCTGATTTTCTTGGAAACTTTTTGTGCCTTAAGATTTTTCCATCCTTCTATAGCTCAGCTGGTAGAGCGAAGGACTGAAGATGAGTTTTTGGGTATCCTTAGGTCGCTGGTTCGATTGCGGCTCCAAGGAGTGTGATTTTAAATTCAGAGCAAATATTTTCACATTTCCTTTAGACCTCGTATTGGCAGTTAAAAAAGCCAATGGGTCAAGATCCAAATATATCACCTTACAGAGTGGAAGGAGCGTTTGTCATATTAGAGGCTTCTTTTTTACACGCTTCAATAATTATGAAAACACTTGACGTTGGACTTCATACGTTTAATGTAAAAAAGAGACGGCTTGACCCCGACGTGATTTGAACACGCAACCTTCTGATCTGGAGTCAGACTCGCTACTGTTGTGCCACAAGGTCTTAAAAAGCAGGTTATTGCTTCCTTTGCATGGCCGTTGATGCATTCACCACAAAAAGGAGCCTATTTTTCTCAATAACCTCGAGAGGTACGGATGTCTGATTTTCTTGGAAACTTTTCGTGCCTTACGCTTTTTCCATCCTTCGATAGCTCAGCTGGTAGAGCGGAGGACTGTAGATGAGTTGTTGGGTATCCTTAGGTCGCTGGTTCGATTGCGGCTCCAAGGAGTGTGATTTTAAATTCAGAGCAAATATTTTCACATTTCCTATAGACCTCGTATTGGCAGTTAAAAAAGCCAATGGGTCAAGATCCAAATATATCACCTTACAGAGTGGAAAGAGCGTTTGTCATATTAGAGGCTTCTTTTTTACAAGCTTCAATAATTATGAAAACACTTGACGTTGGACTTCATACTTTTAATTTAAAGAAGAGACGTGCCTTACGATTTTTCCATCCTTCTATAGCTCAGCTGGTAGAGCGAAGGACTGAAGATGAGTTGTTGGGTATCCTTAGGTCGCTGGTTCGATTGCGGCTCCAAGGAGTGTGATTTTAAATTCAGAGCAAATATTTTCACATTTCCTTTAGACCTCGTATTGGCAGTTAAAAAAACCAGTGGGTCAAGATCCAAATATATCACCTTACAGAGTGGAAGGAGCGTTTGTCATATTAGAGGCTTCTTTTTTACACGCTTCAATAATTATGAAAACACTTGACGTTGGACTTCATACTTTTAATGTAAAGAAGAGACGGCTTGACCCTGACGTGATTTGAACACGCAACCTTCTGATCTGGAGTCAGACGCGCTACCGTTGCGCCACGAGGTCTTAAAAAACAGGTTATTGCTTCCTTTGCATGGCCGTTGACGCATTCACCACAAAAATGGAGCCTATTGTTCTCAATAACCTCGAGAGGTACGGATGTCTGATTTTCTTGGAAACTTTTCATGGCTTACGCTTTTCCATCCTTCGATAGCTCAGCTGGTAGAGCGGAGGACTGTAGATGAGTTGTTGGGTATCCTTAGGTCGCTGGTTCAATTCCGGCTGGAAGGAGTGTGATTTTAAATTCAGATCAAATATTTTCACATTTCCTTTAGACTTCATATTGGCAGTTAAAAAAAGCCAATGGGTCAAGATCCAAATATATCACTTTACAGAGTGGAAGGAGTGTTTGTCATATTAGAGGCTTCTTTTTTTACAAGCTTCAATAATTATGAAAAAAAAAAAAAGAAGAAAACACTTGACGTTGGACTTCATACTTTTAATGTAAAGAAGAGAAGGCTTGACCCCCGACGTGATTTGAACACGCAACCTTCTGATCTGGAGTCAGACGCACTACCATTGCGCCACGAGGTCTTAAAAAACAGGTTATTGCTTCCTTTGCATGGCCGTTGATGCATTCACCCCAATAAGGAGCCTACTTTTCCCAATAACCTCAAGAGGTACGGATGTCTGATTTTCTTTGGAAACTTTTCGTGCCTTACGATTTTTCCATCCTTCTATAGCTCAGCTGCTAGAGCGAAGGACTGAAGATGAGTTGTTGGGTATCCTTAGGTCGCTGGTTCGATTGCGGCTCCAAGGAGTGTGATTTTAAATTCAGAGCAAATATTTTCACATTTCCTTTAGACCTCGTATTGGCAGTTAAAAAAGCCAATGGGTCAAGATCCAAATATATCACCTTACAGAGTGGAAGGAGCGTTTGTCATATTAGAGGCTTCTTTTTTACACGCTTCATAATTATGAAAACAATTGACGTTGGACTTCATACTTTTAATGTAAAGAAGAGACAGCTTGACCCCGACGTGATTTGAACACGCAACCTTTTGATCTTGGAGTCAGACGCGCTACCGTTGCGCCACGAGGTCTTAAAAACAGGTTATTGCTTCCTTTGGCATGGCCGTTGACGCATTCACCACAAAAATTGAGCCTATTTTTCTCAATAACCTCGAGAGGTACGGATGTCTGATTTTCTTGGAAACTTTTCGTGCCTTGCGATTTTTCCATCCTTCGATAGCTCAGCTGGTAGAGCGGAGGACTGTAGATGAGTTGTGGGTATCCTTAGGTCGCTGGTTCAATTCCGGCTCGAAGGGTGTGATTTTAAATTCAGATCAAATATTTTCACATTTCCTTTAGACTTCATATTGGCAGTTAAAAAAAGCCAATGGGTCAAGATCCAAATATATCACTTTACAGAGTGGAAGGAGTGTTTGTCATATTAGAGGCTTCTTTTTTACAAGCTTCAATAATTATGAAAACAAAGCTGGATGAAACACCTTGACGTTGGACTTCATACTTTTAATGTAAAGAAGAGACGGCTTGACCCCGACGTGATTTGAACACGCAACCTTCTGATCTGGAGCCAGACGCGCTACCATTGCGCCACGAGGTCTTAAAAAACAGGTTATTGCTTCCTTTGCATGGTCGTTGACGCATTCACCACAAAAAGGAGCCTATTTTTCCCAATAACCTCGAGAAGTACGGATGTCTGAATTTCTTGACACCTTCTGGTGCCTTATGCGTTACATCCTTCGATAGCTCAGCTGGTAGAGCGGAGGACTGTAGATGAGTTGTGGGTATCCTTAGGTCGCTGGTTCAATTCCGGCTCGAAGGAGTGTGATTTTAAATTCAGATCAAATATTTTCACATTTCCTTTAGACTTCGTATTGGCAGATAAAAAAAGCCAATGGGGTGAAGATCCAAATATATCACCTTACAGAGTGGAAAGAGCGTTTGTCATATTAGAGGCTTCTTTTTACACGCTTCAATAATTATGAAAACACTTGACGTGGACTTCATACGTTTAATGTAAAGAAGAGACGGCTTGACCCCGACGTGATTTGAACACGCAACCTTCTGATCTGGAGTCAGACGCGCTACCGTTGCACCACGAGGTCTTAAAAAATATATTATTGCTTCCTTTGCATGGCCGTTTGATTGCATTCACCCCAATAAGGAGCCTACTTTTCCCAATAACCTCAAGAGGTACGGATGTCTGATTTTCTTTGGAAACTTTTCGTGCCTTACGCTTTTTCATCCTTCGATAGCTCAGCTGGTAGAGCGGAGGACTGTAGATGAGTTGTTGGGTATTCCTTAGGTCGCTGGTTCAAATTCCGGCTCGAAGGAGTTGTGATTTTGAATTCAGATCAAATATTTTCACATTTCCTTAGACTTCGTATTGGCAGTTAAAAAAAGCCAATGGGTCAAGATCCAAATACATCACTTACAGAGTGGAAGGAGTGTTTGTTCATATTAGAGGCTTCTTTTTACAAGCTTCAATAATTATGAAAACAAAGCTGATGAAAACACTTGAACGTTGGACTTCATACTTTTAATGTAAAGAAGAGACGGCTTGACCCCAACGTGATTTGAACACGCAACTTCTGATCTGGAGTCAGACGCGCTACCGTTTGCGTCACAAGGTCTTAAAAGCAGGTTATTGCTTCCTTTGCATGGCCGTTGATGCATTCACCCCAATAAGGAGCCTACTTTTCCCAATAACCTCAAGAGTACGGATGTCTGATTTTCTTGAAACTTTTTCGTGCCTTACAATTTTCCATCCTTCGATAGCTCAGGCTGGTAGAGCGAAAGACTGTAGATGAGTTGTTGGGTATCCTTAGGTCGCTGGTTCAATTCCGGCTCTAAGGAGTGTGATTTTTAAATTCAGATCAAATATTTTCACATTTCCTTTAGACTTCGTATTGGCAGTTCAAAAAAGCCAATGGGTCAAGATCCAAATATATAACTTTACAGAGTGGAAGTAGTGTTTGTCATATTAGAGGCTTCTTTTTTACAGCTTCAATAATTATTGAAACGAAGCTGGATGAAAACGCTTGACGTTGGACTTCATACTTTTAATGTAAAGAAGAGATGGCTTGACCCCGACGTGATTTGAACACGCAACCTTCTGATCTGGAGTCAGACGCGCTACCATAGCGCCACGAGGTCTTAAAAAACAGGTTATTGCTTTCCTTGCAATCGTCGTTGACGCATTCACCACAAAAATGAGCCTATTTTTCCCAATAACCTCGAGAGGGTAAGGATGTCTGAATTTCTTGACACCTTCTGGTGCCTTATGCGGTTACATCCTTCGATAGCTCAGCTGGTAGAGCGGAGGACTGTAGATGAGTTGTTGGGTATCCTTAGGTCGCTGGTTCGATTGCGCCTCCAAGGAGTGTGATTTTAATTT